>NW_028261386.1:114973791-115125666 GCF_051295495.1 Thamnophis sirtalis | reverse complement strand
GCATGTCTAAGAAAATGATTTTTAAAATCTACCTTAGCTTTGTCGTATCATAAATATCTTTGCCACCCAAAGCTCAAGTTACATCCTTCTGGCTTCAAAAGCCTTGTTTCTCAGCAACATCTACTCTTTCATCCAAAATTAAATAACAAACTGCAAAATATAATTTCAATTCAGGTAACCCCAAACCTCCTCTTTCTTTTATTTCTTGTAACATCTTATATTTAACTCACATTTTTTTCTCCACCACACAAAAGTAGATATATCTTTGTGCCATTGTTTAATTGGTACATAATATCAGTTGTCAAAATGGGTATTGTCTAAAACAAAAACAACATTCTGGGCAAAGCATATTAATCACAGAAATTTTTACCAGCAACGACATTTGTATTTTCTCCCATCTTAACCTATCTTTTTAAACTTCATTCCATGTCTCAACATAATTATTATGAAATAACATGCAATTCATATTTGTCATATTAACAGCCAAGCATTTTTCCTTCTTCTCATTCATAAAGCTCATTATATTTGTCAATTCTCTTTGATCTTGTATCTTCATATTTTTGTTAACATCTTTGTTTTCTGTTTCTTAATTCTGAAACCTGAAAATACACCAAATTCTTTTACTCTTTCTATTAATATTTCAATTGTCTTTAAAGGATTTCCCAAAATTGGCACCAAACCAAAAGCTCTTAATTCATAACATTATATCCACACTCTTCCCCTCTTGTTTTATGTCTCTATTCAAAATTTCAAGGATCAAAATAAACAGAAATCGAGACAGTGGACTTTTTTGTTCCCTTTTGTATCATACATGGGTTGTTAAATCTCTGTTAACATTTGTGTTTTCTGTGAAGTATAAATCAATTTTTAAGGGCAAAGTCCAAAATGCATATCATCCAAAACTTTAAATAAGAAAATCCAGTTCAAATTGTCAAAAACTTTCTTTGCATCTAAAAAAAACACCACAGCTTGTTTTGCATTATGCTGTTTTAAATATCAAGAAAAGTTCTGACAATGTTTTAAATGTCTTTTAGGTGTTTTATATAATGAATATAAATAAGCTTCTGAACTGATTAGAGACTTGGGAGGGTTTGGTCCACAGTGGGCCGAGATAGCTCTTTACCTCCAGTTCCCAAATGCCACAGAACTGATCTGTACAATTGGAGATTTTCTGAGTATAAGGGGCAAATCCAGTTTTAAAAACGCAGACTTCCCCACGGTTATAAGGAGAATGATTCTGGAGAACAATGCTTAGGGACTAGAGGTGAGGGCTTGCCCTTGACATACAAAAGTGATCAATAGGGCTAGACTAATCTCCCTTTCTGTTGGCCATATTATCAATGAAATCGTTGGAGAAAAGCTTGGGAGCAGAATCAAGAGAGGAATCAGCCTGGAGTCATTACATTCCTATAAGTGATCCAAGTCCAGCTCCCCTCTGAATTCCATTAACTCTTAGCACCAATTTAGTGCTTACCATAAGTTGTCTAGATTTTTATACATGGCCATGAACAATAAATCAGCTTAATTGGATTTTAACATGTGATGCTGACAAGAATGAACTAGATTATATCTATTGTGTGTGTCAGTAGAAGAGGGAAAACACTATTTCAAACTGAAATAGTTAGAAGATATAGGTTGCCCCAAAGTTGCCTGGGAATGAGACAAAAACAATATAGGCCGAGGTGGCGCAGTGGTTAGAGTGCAGTACTGCAGCCACTTCAGCTGACTGCTAGCTGCAGTTCGGCAGTTCAAATCTCACCGGCTCAAGGTTGACTCAGCCTTCCATCCTTCCAAGGTGGGTAAAATGAGGACCCAGACTGTGGGGGCAATATGCTGACTCTGTAAACCACTTAGAGAGGGCTGAAAGCCCTATGAAGCGGTATATAAGTCTAACTGCTATTGCTATTGCTATAGTGAGGTCATATCTTTTAAAGAAAGGTTTCCAAACAACTTCCTGCTGGTACAGGCGGTCCTTGATTTACAACAGTTTGCTTAGTGACCATTTGAAGTTACAACGGCACTGAAAAAGTGACACGACCATTTTCCACAAATATGACCATTGCAGTGTCCCCATGGTCACATGCTTTACATTTGGATGCTTGACAATTGATTCACATTTATGATGGGTTACAGTGTCCTAGTGTCATGTGGCCCCCTTTTACGATCTTCTGACAGGCAAAGTCAATGGGAAAACCAGATTCCCTTAACAACTGTGTTATTAATTTAACAACTGCGGTGATTCACTTAACAAAGATGAAAAGTCATAAAATGGGACAAACTCACTTAACAAATCTTTCATTTAGCAATGTAAATTTTGAGCTGAATTGTGGTCATAACCTGAGGACTACCTGTATTGTCAAGGATTGTCAAAATGACCATTCATGAAAAAGCTGGCTTATTTATTTTGATTTTTGATGAGCCTCTTGTAAGAATTTGCATGGTAATCTTTTGACCAAAGTAGATGCACCTGTTGACATTCTGAGCTTGTATTGGTATTGTATTGTTTATTTGTATGCCGCCCTTTTCCCTGGGGGGACTCAGGGCGGCTCACAATCAAAAGGAAGGGGGGGGGACAGACTTTTACATATAAGACAGTACATGATTAAAACGCAACATTCATACCATTCGGGCGGGTTACAATCTTTAGCCCCAGGCCTGACGGGATAGCCAGATTCTAAGGGCTGTGCGGAAGGTCTGGAGGGTGGTGAGGGTACGAAGCTCCACGGGGAGATCGTTCCATTGGGTCGGGGCTACCACCGAGAAGGCTCTCCTCCGCGTGGTGGCCAGTCGGCATTGGCCAGCAGATGGAACTCAGAGGAGGCCTAAACGATGAGATCTAATGGGTTGTGTGGAGGTGATCGGCAGTAGGCGGTCTCTCAAGTACCCAGATAATTTTCTGTAATTTTGTAATTTTCCATTTTTATTGGCACAGGGTGGGAACAGTTGTTGAATATGATTTCTCTTGTTGAGGTTGAGGTTTATTGGATTTATATGCTGCCCTTCTCCCAAGGACTCAGGGCAGCGTACAACATAAAAGAAAACACGTATTACAAAAATTAAAAGGGACATTAAATAAAGTATCCAAAAAAAAAACCAATTGATATTTACAATAACATTTTGTGTCTTCTTTGAGTTCATTTTCAAGCCTAACAACTTTCTGCTGTCATTTAATTCTGTTTATTAATCTTTGGAAGTTTTCAACATTGTTAAAGAAAGGGACAAGGAGATTGGCAAAATGTAGGTGGTTAAGACATTCACTGTTGACTATTTCAGGTTACAGAATGGACCAGTTCACTCAGTTGAATATCTCTACCAGATTTGCTGAAAATAGTTTTGGTGAGAATGTCAAACTTCCTTTTGTATATTGCAAGTGGCAATATTTGCATTGATGTGAATGTTAGTTCTGTACTGTACTGATTTCAAGAGGATGCTATAGTGTTTTCTCACCTCTTATCTCTGTAAGGCTTTGGATATTGCATTCAGTATAATAGAATGATGTTTTTTCAAAGTTGATGAAGACTAGCTAAAATGATAACTGCTATACCAATCATTGCAATTTTTGATAAAATGCTAAGCCACTTCTATATCTGAAAGCAGCTTGTTTTCTTGGTTGGAAAAAAATCTATGATATTTCAATCCTTTAGGGAATAAAGGATTTATTTCTAGATATTTATATAAATATTTATAGAGTGGCTGTATCAGTGAGATTGGCAGCATAGAAATTTAATAAATAATGTATGTGTAAAAATGTGTAGAGAACCCATAGACAGCTTAATGATTTGTAATTTTTAAAAATATCTTTTTGATCATCTTTTTGATTTGTGATAATGACATTGGCATTTTTCCATGGTCATGGGATTATTATTATTTTGGTAAACAGCAGGTAAACAATTTTGCTAATATTTTGTGATTCTCTTTCATAAGACTTGACATCATGCGGTCCTTCCATCTTGGCCAGTTGCTGTGCTACTTTTAAGGTAGTGAATTCTGCTTCTGGTGGCCTTGTATTGGGATGTCAACATTTAGATACCTGATAGTATTGTCTACATTTCCAACATATAAGAGTAGAAATCTTTGATAAACTCTTAAGATTTCTTGCTTATATTTTGTGATTGAGTCATTCTATTTTTGGCCTTGAAGAACTGCTTCTGTCCAGCTATAGTTCTTGTATTATTTTTGGAAGTCTTTTGTTCTTTTTTAATGGGCATCTGTGCATAAGCGGATAGTTGAACTTTCTAATATCTTCCTTCAATTGTTTTCAAATAGTCTTGTTTAACTCAGTATAGTCTACATTGTTTGGGGTTGACTATTCATTATAATGAATTGTCTTTAATCTTTTCTGACATTTTGCTTTTTGGACTGTTTCTTGGTACCATCAATTTCAGTTGTGTTTTAGCAAACAGCACAGCTCTAGTTATACAGCAAGTGGCTTCAGCTAAGTTCTCATTTAAGTGTTTGAGTGCACAGAAACACTCTGATAATTTCACATGAAATTCATCCTTATAACTCTTGAGTTTTTATAATGGATACAGCTGCTACATTTTACAGCAATTTTCTCCTCTCCTGTTCAATGTTGATTTTTAATGTTGTGCACACTAATCAATGATCAATCCCAATACTGGATTAGTTGAGATGAAACAATCCAATCCATAAAGATAGATTGATTATTGGACAAAATAAAATCTTCTTTACTAGTACTGCCATTTGGACTTTTCCGAGTCCCTTTGGGCTGTACTATTTTTGGAATACCAATTTATGATGAAATATGTTATTCTTCTGAAAATTCTGTGAATCTTGATTCATGTCCATCTCAATTATCAAATCCAACATTTCTGATATGTGTTTTGGGGATATTTTTCTCCATTCCTTGAATTTCATGTCATCCATAATGATTTTGAAGATATGTTTCTTCTGGTTCATTTCATGTATAATCATTTTGTAGAATTATTTCATTTCTCCATCAATTGAGATTACGTGGTGGATCCATATATGTATATTGAAGAATAGTACTGAGATAATTTAACTGTTAGATAGACTACTTGTCTATCTGTTGAATTCAACTCAGCTTACTTGTAATCTACCCAGTCTACCTGTTGATTCAATTCTTATTTTGTGATAATATAATAAATGACCAAATTTAAATTCAAGCAATTTCACATCTTTACATTAAATGCACATAATCCAATTATAGCCCATATGATTTATTCCAGCTCATAAATTTTGATTTATCTCAAAGGGATCTAACATTTAGCATGTTTTGTAGTTGTGAATTATTGAAGTTTGTGAACCATGTCTTACACTGGTCAAATGTAGATTAGTAGATTTCTATAAGTGGTTCACATTTCAGGACTCGTCATACTAACATATGCTTCAATGGTTATAGTACCAATAAATTGCTGTGATATGGGGGATTCTCTATCTACTATTTATATCTCTGATTGTATGTATGACAGTCATTGGTTAACAAGGTAACTGGGACCAGACTTCCTCTTGCTAAGCAATGTGGTCATAAAATGCAACAACACATGATCACATTTCTTAACAGCTTGATATCCCAGCAATTTCCATTACTATTATTATCCAAATCTTACTGGTCATTAGGTGAGGACCTACCCTGATCCATCCTATTCATGGCTTGGTCCCTGTCAGCCATGAGCCTCAGCAAGAGAAGAGTTTGCCTCTTCTTGAACTCCCCTACCCACCTTTCTACCCTACAGCTCTGGTCTTAGATCACCTTGTACAATGGCACTCCTTGGCAGAAGTGATGATGCCAATACTAGAATTGAAATGGAGGCCTGGGGCCTTCAGCACTCTCATCTAGTCACTGCCACCCTTAACCTCTACTTCAGCCCTGGCATCATTGGTGTTCCTACTGCTGCCAAGGGGTGCTCCCACAAGCCCACATCATGACCAACCACCCTAGTATCACAGCAAAAGGTTGCAACTACTTCCAGTGCCCTGTGCTCCATTGGCCCTACCGCATCCATCTGTCACCATCTTCCCTTACTGACAAGATATGCATGGTTTGACCCTATGTGAGGCAGCTGCTGTCCATGTCAGGCCTTTTTCCTCAGGCTGTGAGCAGTGTTGTCATGTGTTTTGGAAGGTTTCTAAGGCCTTCTGAAACTTAGTGAGAAGGCCGCACCTGCCTTTCTCTACATTGTGTGCACCTTTCTCCAAATCACATATGTTGTTTTCACAATTCTTCTGAAGGCTTCTGAGAATGGCACACATGATTCGGAGAACAGTACACATAGCCTTAGGGATAAGGTCTGGTGTAGCCAGCAGCTACCTTGTATAGGGCCAGGCCAGTTGCATTGTGTCAGCAGCCAGAGAAATAAAATAGCAAAGGGGGTTCCACCACAAAACCGCGGTAGACTAAAGTGCGTGTGACTAAAGCGCGGTGACAAAACCGCACCGTCAAAACCGCGCGACAACAGCGTGCCGACAACAGCGCGCCGACAGAAGCGCGCTGTAACATAACCCTAAAAATAACCCTAAACCTAATGCTAAACCTACCCTAAACCTAACCCTAAACCTTACCTTAAGTTAAATCGCGCTTCTGTCGGCGCGCTGTTGTCGGCGCGCTTTTGACATCGCGGTTTTAGCGCCGCGGTGTTGTCGGCGCGCTTTTGACGTTCGCGGTTATGTCGTGCCACGAGCAAAGGGTAGCTAAGCATGGCACTACCAGTGAAGGGGCACTATGAAGGTTGGCAAAGGTAAATGTGGCTTTTGCTGATGTGCTGGCGTCACTGGCCACTGGCCAAAGTGAGGGGCTTTAAGATGCATCCCTTGGCAATGTGGTGGTGGTACTGGGTGTATTGGGTCTGAAGTAAAGGCCCATGCGTGGTGGCAGCCAGCTGAGACTGCTGAAGCCCCTAAGCCTCTATTTCAGCTCCAGTGTTAGCATTGCCATCACTGTCAAGGAATGCCTCTATGCAGGGCAGCTGAAAGGGTAGAGCTGTGAAGGGAGACTGATAGGCTGCCAATCAACCAAATTTTGATCATGTGATTACAGGGGAACTGCAACTTTTGTTACTTTGGATACTGGACATAAATATCATTCACTCAATGCTGCCAAAACTTTGAAGGTTGCTGAATGAATGGTTATTAAGCAAAGGCAACCTGTATATGCTCATAAACCTGTATATGCTCATAAATAGATTTTTGTATACATTTACATTTTTTTTCTGATCTTGTAGAATAATTTCATTCCTATATTGCCATCTAGTGTTCAAAATATTTAAAGTATATTGTAGGAGATTATCTTTGTGTCTAACTAGGAAATATAATGAAAAAAATAATAAAAGCCCTGCTGTGAAAAAGTCCAAAATCACAGATTCAAAGAAACATTTAACTATAGTGTCTTTAGCTGAATTTTTGTAATCTTTTTCAGTGTTAGGGTTTCTTGGAAGTTTCATCAATTATAATGGTTAAAAATCCGAAAAACAGTGGTCCAGATAGAAAAATGACTGGTGTTGAGCTGTGTCTATAGCAGGCAATCTTTTCTCTTGATGGGTTTTTTTCAAGTTTTACAAAGAACATAAAAATTAATACAATCTAATAACAAATAAAGGCATAAAAGGAAGAAAAGAAGAAGAAAAAAAGACAGAAAGAAAGAATAAAAAGAAATAAAAAGAAGCTTTAACTTTTCTTCGCAGCAGATATAGATACAAAGTTATTTCTTACTTTTTGATTACAAAAGAAAAATCACTATTTTCTATTACCCAGGTTTTTTCATCAAAAGCAAGCTACGTATTTTAATGAAATGACAGAGCCTTTAGGCCAGTGTTTCTCAACCTTAGCAACTTGAAGATGTCTGGACTTCAACTCCCAGAATTCCCCAGCCAGAATTGAAGTCCGGACATCTTCAAGTTGCCAAGGTTGAGAAACACTGCTTTAGGCATTATAGATTGACTTTGCTCCACTACAGAGCAAAATGCCAATTGGGAAGATTCAATCTCCTTCAAGAGAGACTGAAGGAGCTGGACATGTTTAGCCTTATGAAAAGAATATATGACAGCATTCTTCAAATACTCGGAAGGATGGCATATAGAAGAAAATCAAGATTTATTTATGTATTGGTTTGGTTGATATTCCATCTTTCCTCAATACACAAGGCTATACGCACTTAGCACTTCTCCAATTTTCTCTCATAATATGAATCCTGTGAGTAAATTGGATGGAGAGACTAACTGGGTCAGTCAGAGAATCTCTATGACTGAATTTAGACTTGAATATGTACCTTAACCACAACAGCCCAGAGTCTTGTTCTCTATCATCCAGGAGTACAGGATACAGAATCCTAGCTTTATGTTAAATGGAGCTGATTCCTACCAATTATTAGACCCCCCAACCCCATTATGGTAATAGTAATTTAACCACTCACAGAGGTGGTGAGCTTTCCTCTTTGGATGCATTTATATAGAGGCTGGACAGCTATTTACTTGATTTGCTTTCACTTGAATTCTTGCTCTAAGAAAGGAGTTGGACAATGACTTTCCAGCATCTGTTGTGGGTATGTAATGAATGGTTTAAAATTATTTGTGTAAATGAGATACATCTTCGTCATCCATCTTCAAAAATCACTGAATTGGTGATTCCTGTTGCTTCAGATTTGAGGGCAAAAAGGTACTGAAACCAAACAGATCTTCTTCTGGCACTTGCCTTCATTAACAACAGCAGCAACAACAACGACAATAACCACCTTTTATTTCAATGTGGGATCTTTCTGTTTCTTTGAAGAGATGGAAAGCACCTGAGCATGGGCAAATGGAATGCAGTCTTTCTCCCCCTATAATGGCTGTTTTTCATTTGAGATGTTCATAACTTTGGATCACAGTTCCTGTTTTTGCAAGGTGTCAACAAGGACTTTGGACTTCATTAGCTCTTGGAAAGGAGTTCATCTTGCAGAAGGTGAGCCAAAGAGACAGTACTGAATGCCTAGCGAAGCAGCCTTCCCCTTGTGTGTGCGAGATGCTGTTGCTTCCCGCAGGGCCAGATGCAGCTAGTGTTTTACCCTCCCTTCCTTCAAATAGCAGTGTTTGGGGCGGGGGTGGAGGGAAGAGAAGGTAAACTTTACTTAACCTAATTAATTTTAATCACAGCTTTCCAATCTCATACTGTGTAAAGAATTACGAATGGGAATGCATTAATAGAGGCTATGACTCGCGCTGCAAGATCATTTTGACTGGTGCATTTATATTTTCTACATGGGTTCTTGCAGGAATTGTTAGAATTTAAAGCAAAGCAGGTTTGTCCTTCCAAAATGACTGAAATTTGAAGAGACCGATTGGGATCAGTCAACTGGATAAACTAAGTCACTTGAAATCAGCTTTCATTTCAAAGAACTGCATGACTGTCAATGAACAAATCACCCCCGAAAAAAACATTTCCAGTTGTTGTAGAGTTAATGCCCTCTTTGGCACTGGCATTCTTGTTCTTAAATAGTTTTTTTAAAGGCTGATTGTGCAACAGTTAGAGATCTTCAGAGCATTCAATAACTCATAAGAGTGTCATCTGAAAGGAAGAGTCCCACTAGTCCACTTAAGTCACTTTCATTGTCATGGCTGCCATCTTGAATGCCTAGGTCGCCTGTGGATGGCCTCAGTGGTGGGCCTTGAATAACTTAACAACTGATTCTCTGGCTGGGTAGGCGTGGCCTTTTGGTCATGTGACTGGATGGTTACCTCACTCATAACACCCAGCCTCATCTCCCGGCCACTCGCCTCAAAGGCAGAGGTGGGATTCAGCTGGTTGGGGCTAATTCCACCACTGGCTGGCCTCGCCCCCACTCATTTTGCAACCTGTTTTTTGGCTGTTTTCAGGGCCATTTTTTGGACCATTTTCAGGCTGTTTTGGGGAGCTACATTACTGCTCAAAGTGTGATGGATGAACTTACATGATCTCCCCAGGACCTACAGTGCCCCTCTGCTTCAGATGAAAGTTCAGGAGATGTTGCTTCATCTCATTTAGAAGATACCAGTTTAGATTTACCAAAGGGAAAGGAGCCCAATAGGAGAGCCATATGGCTAATGTAAAAAAAAAAAAAGGTTTTGAACTAGGTGCTAGTTTAGTACTGAGGAAACCTGGGTTAAAGTCCACCTTCAACCCTGGAAGCCCTATTCCTCTTCGGTGTTTTGGAACTGTACATCTATATGTAAGCAAATGGGCTATTTTGAATATTAAGTCTATTATATTCTTGGCAGAGACGTCAGATGGTATTTAATGGATACTTAGTGGAATAATGGTTGAAAGAACAGCTACTACATTGATTACAAAGGAGCAATTCTTTTAAACTGAAGGTTATCATGGGCTATAATGTCTAGACTGCTTCTCCCGATAATGATTAGTTGAATATTATATGCTAAAAAACAAGATGTCAACAGCATCTTGGACTTGTTCCTGCTGAGCAATCTAAAAGGGAATGTGGTCTTGCCAGTAACATGGATGGAGTGTTAGGGGGTAATTCTTTTTGGTTGGACAGGTAGTAGTAGAAAGCAACAATTATTTTGCTTTTATTTTTCCTCCATTGATTATATTCCATATGATTCATTCTACAGTAATGTCTAATTCACTCATTTAGTTTGTGAGCTAGAATGGATATAAACATGCAGTGTAACTTCTCCCTTTCTATTGTTCCTGTTCCTTTGGAATGCATAATATCCTTCAAAACTCATATGGGCGGGCAAGGATAGTTGATGCGCAAAATATACATTGCAACGCTTATTGCAAAGCCTCTCAACTATCAAACGACAACCCGGCCTTCACGTGGTGCCCCCCGTTCCCACCAATCGGGCTCTGTCGACCCTTGGGACTGGCGTCTCCTTGGGTATATCCAGCCGAAACAGCTTCCATGGATCGCCGTATCCATTCCTGGCTGCACCACCTGACAACCCTAGCCCAGGACCGAAAACAGTGGCGTCAAATTTCCATGGAAGTCGCCTATACCCACGATGGGTGAAGAGGCGTCAAGTACAAGTACAAAACTCATAGCGGTAATCTCACCACTTAATTTGGTCTTTCTGAGCTAAGAACTCAAATTCATCTTATTTACTTCTCACATTCTTAATATTAGTACATAGGCAAGGAAGGCTATAGGCCCATCATGGCAAACCTATGGCTGTTGCCCTAGCTTGCTCCAGCGTGTGCTGGCCAGCTGATTTTCCCTTCCCAGAAGTCTCCAAGCGATGCCAGGGAAGTACAGGGCTCAGTGGAAGCTCTGGGAGGGTGTTTCTAGCCTCCGGGGGGAGCATGGGGAGGCAGTTTTTGCCCTCCCCAGGCTCTAAGAAAGCCTCTGGAGCCTGGGGAGGGTGAAAAATGGGCCTATCGGAAGTCGGAAAACAGGTTGTTTCCATCCTCTGGAAGCTTCAGGAAGGCCTGCTAGGCCCAAAATGGGGTGGGGGTGGGGTATTGTGTATGCGTGCATGGGGGCGCAGGGCTCAGGGGGAGATTGAATTATGGGCATGGGTGCAGGCAAAAGCGAGCATGCCCGTGGGTGCATGCACATGCGTATCACGTGGGCAATAGCATGCGCATGCTCGCTTTTGGCACCTGAGAGAAGAAAAGGTTCTCCATTACTGCTAGAGGCTTTGTGTTCCAACATTCTTTTAGATTCTCCATTCAGTAAGTTAAGAAACTTCTTGTCAGCAACATTTTCACTTTCCACAATACGTCCATCTTTATTTGAAGTTCTCACTTGAGAAATTTCATTTCTAGCCACCGTAGAATTCAATTAAAAATCCTCTTGGTCAAAATCACTACGATTTGACCAAACACATTTTTACGAAAGTATTTCTGCAAATACAAAACCACCTTCTCATTGGGAACAACTATAGACCAGACATCAGATCATGGCACCTGAAGGCAAAGTAAACCTCTGTTGTGCATCCTTCTCCCCCATTGTTCGGGAGGATCCTTCCATCATTCAGGGCAGGGTTTGGGGAATACGGAAATAAGTGCAGGGATAGACAATGAAAGCAGTTTCCATAGGGGGTAGAAATCCACAAAACTCCAAAATAGAGTGGAGCTTTCTTTTATGACTCTGAATTATTCCTAATTCATTCTTTTTTGCATTTTTAAGTGTATTTGGAAATGGTTTCTTTAAGGCTTTTTGGATATTAAAAGTTGTGGGAGAGAAATGTTTCCTTTAACTAATCCACATCTTCCAATGTTATATTCTAGACTTCTTTCACCACTGCTGATAACCACCGGTGGGGTTTTATATTGGCCAAAGACAAAGAGAGAGAGGGAGGGAGGGGGGAAATAAGAGACTGCATTTCCTCTTAATCTACAGACATATTGGTCTGCATATGCAAAGAGCTGAAGCTATTCACCGACATAATCTACACCATATGTAAAAGTTCCATTGCAAGGTATTCTCTGTGGAACATTAAATATCCCAGCCATTCATCAGATAACTACTAGCTATTAACTCTTGGCAAGTAACATTGGCTCACGGACAAATTACAGTACAAAGGAATCATTGGTTTTGCTTGGATTTAGAATCCCTGTTGTATTAAAAACCAATGCCTTGACATCGAAAAAGATCTTTCCTCAAAACAAAACACGTGAAAAAAGTATTTTTTAAAAAAACACAATGATGAAATAAGTAAGTGAATGAGACCCATTTAAAATTGGAACTGAAACCAAAGAACATTTCATTCACTTATTTAAAATTTTAAATGATACAATTGCTTTCTGCTTTCTTCCCTCGTGTCTAATATTTTAAATTATTATAACAAAGGAGTTTAGTATTATTTCCTTCCTTCTATAACATTTCTTTGTTCTTTTATGCCCCTTGGATTTTTTTTATTTTTGGGGGGAGGGCCAGCACTTACTTCCAAACATTTCTAGTCAATAAAGTAAGTAGAGTTATTGAAAAAAAGGGTATCAGACAAATAAAGTACAAACTTTTCGAAGCAATTATTGCAATTGATTTCCTCAGAAAAGATTCTTAATAAATGCTAGAATTCAAGATTCTGCTGTTAATCTCTAAACATTCAGAATAAAGAATATTTAATATTTTTTGTCACATGGCAATTAATCAGTGGAGGGTTACGACCGGTACGCCACGGTATGGGCGTACCGGTGCCTGCTGGGAGCACCAGGTACCGTTCTGGTACGGTGCTCCGGAGGGCCCACCCACCCACCCACCCATGCTCCTTACCGGTATTTTGAGGTTTTCGGGGCTTCCGTGCACGGAGTAAATGGCGCCTGTGAGACACTCCGCCAAGCAGCTGGAACATCGTGGGTGGTAAGTACGCATCTGCGCGCTGCACGCATTCAGGTGCTGGACGCCCGGACCTGTTGCACCGTACTGGCTGCACCGGGATCCGGAACCCACCACTGCAATTCATGTAGAAACTTAAAAAGCTAAGGGAAAATCTCTTTCCATTTACTGAGAAAACATTTGGCTGCAGTGGAATGTTCTTTTAGGGGTAAAAGTCTAATAAAAAATAACCAATAATTCTAGTACCATGATGGCAAACCTATGGCATGTGTGCTAGAGGTGGCACGCAGAGTCCTCTCTGTGGGCACTTGCGCCATTGTCAGCTACTCTTCCAGTTTCAGGGGCATGCATGAGTGCTGGCCAACTGGTGTTCCGTTGCACCGGAAACCCAAAGACCAGCTGGTTGGCATACGCACCTAGTCTTCAGGTTTCTGGCACTCCAGCACACGCATGTGCACCAGTCAGCTGGTCTTCGGGTTTCCGTGTTCCACATGCGCGTGTTCCGGTTCGGGCACTCAGCGCCAAAAAGGTTTTCTACCACTGTTCTAGTGCATAGGCTTCCTGTCTCAAGCTGAGAGAATTTCTCACTCCAGAAAGGGGTCTGATTACCATGTATCCTGGGGATGAAGGTTTCCCTTCTCTGAATCAACTTTCTATCACCTTAATCTTACTTTCTATTGGCATGTTCTTTATTAGCCTTTCTTTAGATAGAATTAGGGCTATATGAGGTAAGAAATGGAAGAAAACATAACATATAATCTTTGTATTCTCCAAGATCAAATTGAAAAAAGAATCAGATGAATAAACTGTACCTTGAAGTGCATTTTAAATATAAATCAACATTTCTTTTGAGTCAAGCACAATTCCTGGCGACTTCACTGATTTGTCCAAGCAGGTTTTCTGGTAGAAATACAGGGGTGATTTGCAATTATTTTCTTCCTGGTTGTTTTTCAATTTTCCAATTCAGCCTATAGGCATGAAAATCTCTGTTGGTCATCCAAATGTTAACTAGGGTTAAGTCCGTTTTGTTTCTTACCCAGGCAAGATTAGCCATGTTGAAACTTTCAAGGATTTGCTCTGGCAATTTTCAAGCCAAATAGTCTTTTTTCTCTCCAAAGAAAGATGATACTTTTTATTTTTGCATGTGTACCACATTGAGAGCATTAACAATGCAGAAATTGTGAGTAGCTTAGAAACTGACTTGATTCATACAACTATTTTGTGAGAATTATCATAGCAGCTTGTGAATCAAGAATTGTAACTACCGTTTTCCACTTGTTGACTTAGAATTAGATGACCAAGCTGGAAACAAACGTTTGTGGGCTAATGTATGAAAGAATATATACTATTTTTATTTTTGCTTTAGTTCGCCTTTCAAGGGGGATACAATGTTCTGGTTCTTGCTTAGAGCCAGAAGAGCAAAATCTTCTTTGTCCTCATTCATTTCATTTCTTATGTCTTTTAGACTCCCAATTCTGTTCTATTGGCATGTAGCAGTTTCCGAAAATCTAGAATATAACTTCTCGCCAATGTTGCAGTCATTTCTCGTGGACCACAAAACTGTGAACTCTTAGTTTTTCTCCTTTCAATATAACGAGTATAGCCCCACACAGCACACAATAGACAGATCTTCACCTATAATTGCAGTCTATGATGTAAGAGGTTATACTTTAACATTTTCTCTTTGGAAAAGCAGAGCATCATAACTGCATCCAGTTGGCTAACCTGAGAGATGTATGCAGTAAACAGCAGTGCTTCAGATAACTTCTGCTATTCCAATTCTTATTTTCTCCTGGCCAGTGACTATAAATATGCATTCCCTTAAATTGATAGCAATGTCTATTTCAGCCACCAAATCAAATTAGCTAATATGGGTTTCAGGAATTATATTTGTCCTTTATTTATGTAAAATAATTTTGGTTTTACTTGCCAAGTATAAATTTATTTTAAAGACTTGTTTCAGAGCACAGACCCTGATGTTTATCAGCAATCTCCCAGTTTAAAGAAACACACAAGAGGGAAGAAAATATTGCAATCCTATAATTACCTACTCTTATGTCAACTCTACTGAATTCAGGCATGACCAGATAGCAAGGCTTCAATTCTATATGCACAAACTCTTACCGGGGAAAAACGGCCTAATAATAGCAATTGTACTTAGACTTATATACCACTCCATACAGCTTTACAGCACTTTCTGGGCAGTTTAGAATTTCAGCATATTGCCCCCAACAATCTGAATCCTCATTTTACCAACCTTGGAAGGATGGAAGACTGAGTCAATCTTGAGCCCCATCAAGATTGAACTCCAGGCTGTGGACAGAGTTTGCTTGCAATACTGCATTCTAACCACTGCGCCACCAGGGCTCTATTAAATATAGCTGTACTTGTTGATGAGAAGACAACAGAATGTCACATTCTAACTCTATGCATGCCAGTAATACATAGAGTTTTGTGAAGTCGAAGTTACATTAAAGAAGTATTTGGGGGTCACCATGTGGATTTGAAATATCTTATCTTTTCTTTCATGCTTTGAGAGAATAGCTAGCACAGATCAAATGTTTTCAGAATGTTCTATAAAGGACAATTTTATATGACGCAAACCTGAACTGAAAGCCAAGATTTCAAATAGCGCTTGGGTAGTTTAACAATAACAATCACTGCTGTAAAGTTTCAAGTCATTCAATACCCAAAGTTGTTCCAAAAGCTTAAGAAATGTATTGCCATGTTGAGGCTACAATCATATATTTTCTTCATGAGAAAAGGCTGTGTTGAATGCAGGTCCTATTTGCAAGGAACAGGCGAAGGATTTGGCTTCGTATTTCATACAGAACAAAAAATATAGTTCCAGTACTCATAGCTACCTTTCAATGTAAACATTTCAGTTTATAACTCCCCCCAAGAGGCAAGCCCAGTCAGATTGTGCTGCCAAATTTTTAGTTAAAAAAGATTTTGGTGGGCATGAAAAACAAGCAAAAGTATACTTAAGGTTTCATTAGACCCAATAGTTTCCATCTAATATTCCTTCGCCTCACCCCACAAATATTCACGGCCAAAAATGTCATTTATGCCTGTGATATGATTGCCATGTTTCTTCCAGCCCCCATAGGATGGAAAAAAAAATACTTAAACAAGGAAAAGTGGCATCTCTGGCTACAAGAAATTGCTTACCCCTGGTATCTGAAGATGAAATTTAATGTATTTCTATCAAACAATTCTAAGTACAGATTGATAGGTATATTTTTAATTATTTGATAAATTTGGTTTTTTTTAATTAGACTTCTTTCAAAGACCTGATTTGCAAAACTCATATGGTATTTTCCACAGTACTTTTGAAATTTGGGGCACAGAGTCATATATGAAACCATCATTTTGTTGTGTGTCTTGTTATAAAACAAACAAAAAGAAGAAGGTAAAGGGGAAAACTTACTAAATTGAGGATGTATGCGGTCAACCCAAGTTATTTTCCAACCAAGTTCTAATTATTGCTTCCAAAAGATGGAACAGAAATGCTTGTATTTTGCAAGCAAATTCACTTAATCTCTAAAGTATAAGACGATGAAACTACTATTCTTGTCAACCGCTAACTAGAGGTCTGGAAGGTTGCTCATGATGAGAAATCAAGGAAAGGATCATATAAAAGGACCGGGAAGGCCTGAAAGGGACTATCTCTTGATGTCTCTTCCACTGCATCAGAATACTTAAGAGATATGCCTAAGAAATCCCTTTGATAGAGAGGAGCCAAATGCATGGAAGAACAACACAATTAGAAGAATGCATTGTTTCACCAGCATTATCTCTTGAACATGATCTAATCAGGAGTCCTGTAAAATGACTGCTTTGGCAAACAGTTCAAAAGGAAAGAAGAACAAAAACGTTTTAAAAATAGAAAAATTCTATACTGCTCCTATTGCATGAAAACCTAATGATCTTACAATATAGCAGCCACTTAATCAGTTTTGGTAGGATAGCCATCACACAAGGGGCATGCAAACAGCCAGAGTTCATTATATTTTGCTTCGTGGTTAGTGTGTTGATTATTCATGTAGCCGCTCTTAACTTTCTCAAACAACTCAATGTTCACCCAAAGAAAACCATACTGCATTGGTTTTGGAAGAGCAGCAGGTCTACACATTCAGCACACACCAATAAGGAAGTTGTCATATTATGGGATAATTAAAAAAAAAAGAAGTTCCTGTGCTTCACTGTCAATCTGGGGTCCCATGAATCATGATGTCCCTTGACGTTTCTGTTGTTGATTTCGGATGACCTCCAATTGTTTTTTGCATTGCTGGTAGTAGGTGGAGAGACTTTTATTTTCATCTAAAAGCTTTTTATGCTCTTGTACTAGACGTGATGTATTTTGCTGGTCTTTTTCATCCTGGTCCAGTTCTGCTATTAGTTCTTGCCTATATTAATTCAGAAGGTTACTTAATTAATTCACAATATTAAAAATATTCATAGGCAATTTCATTGGTAGCTAAATTCAATAAGTTGATTAATCATTTGCCAGAAAAAAAGACACTAGATGTCTGATATACAGTCTGGATCACAGACCCATTAAGGTGCAAATACCTATTTTTGCCTACATATTTATGTATCTGAATGCCCTCTAAATTTTTAACATCTGTCATTTTTAGCCAGCACAATGACAAGCATTGTAGAAACTGCAGTCAAGAGTAATTGGAATACAATAGATTGCTATGCAACTTAACATATTCACACATATTTTTTCTATGTGCATGTAATCTATGTATGCAGTAATCTATGCATAATGCAAAATATTTGACAATAAAAGAGGAAAGATACGCATCTTTGTTGCAATCTCCCAGTATCTTCTTTTAATATGTAGCTTTATGTTTTATTGGGGTGGGTGGGTTTGTATCTGTGCGTTTGTGTGTGTAAATGTATGCATATATCCCTCCTCCTGTCTGAGCCCATGGTATGGAGAAAGATAGGGTAAAGGAATAACTGCCTCGGTGAAATTATGTATGACACAGAAACATAGGAAATCATAACATGATGGAAGTATTATTGTAAGTAACATTATCCTGAGATAAATGGAAAGATTCATTTTACGAAATGACACGAAATACTTATGTTGCAGTGAACATAAAATAGAAAATATTTTTCCTATTATATCAGTGAACCATTTGTGTCCCTAACAGCTGTCAACAGTTTTCTATGGTTTCACAAAACTGCTAAAAAAAAGACACCTAACTAACTATATAGAATTATTTTGGTACACATTCAGGTTTTGTTATTTTTACACCATTCCTAAAATAGGAATGTTCTATGGTGAGATGAATAGCTGCTAAAATAGCAAAAGTAAGAGTCATGTTGATTTCTCCCCTCATGGGTGTCCCTTCATTTAATAGATGAGGCAAGCATTCAAAACACTTTAAGTCTCTATTTTAGATTACTAAATATTTCTAGTACATCTGTGTTGAATTATTTCAATTTTCTCTAGGACTCCAAGACACCTTGTACATGCTACACTTAAGCCATGTACTTTGGGGAACCTACTTATGAAAACAGGAAATACTGGCAAGTACTCTTTTTTCACTACACTAAGAGTTAAAAGTACTTCTGATACCATCAGTCATACATTAATACAATTTATTCTGCCTTAGACTGATGGTTGAAGTAGAATGAAGAGAACTGAAGAAAATGTTATGAAATATAAAATGAAATTTCTATTTAGGCAACAAGGGTTCATTGTGAGTCTGGAAACAGTATCACAAACGTAAGATTAGCCTCCCTGAACCTGGCACCTTCAGATTAGTGGTTCAGGACTGTGGACACAGTGCATCCTACTCACTATGAAATGAAAATGTTGTGCTTTGTCAAATTTATGAATGAAATTACCTACACAATTGAACATATTTTAAAACTTACTTTCTTTGCAGCAATAAGGCAATTTCTGTTTGAACTTTCATATATTCTTGGGCCATTTTACAGTGCTGTTCAAACACAGCCATAGATTCTTTTGAGTTTGGACATGGTGCTAGAGGCTGAAAATAAAATCATACATACAGATAAAAAACCAAATCAACTGTTATATGAACATAGATGTAAATATTTTTTAATAAATTATTCCAACTCTTGGAAGCATGAGAATTAAAATTTGTCCATAATATATCTTGTTGCCAGAAATGCAAGCAAAAAAAGGTGTTTCTTTATTAATGAAAGAATATCTGTCCCAGGCAAAGAGTATCAGATGATCTATATAATATGTAATGGTGCTGCCTGAACCTTTCTGCAAAAGATAAAATATAAAAAACAAGAAAAAAGATTTAAAAAGAAAATAGGGGAGGAGAAAATGCAAATGAATAATGAAAAAAAATAGAAAAATAACTATCAACGTTTTCAATAGTTTTGAAAATAAAAATTCAGTATTAAAAAGTATTTCTGCAATCATAGGCAGTTCTAATTGTCAAATCCCAAAATTAATATAGCATTTCATTTGGTTTCTAGCAAAAAATACAAGTAGCTAGACAAAATCTTTCCTTTTGAACTTGTCATTCTTGAAGAAATGCATTTTAAATGGGCAGCTCCCACCACAGGTTTCCTGTTCTTTCCCTGGAATGGAGCACCATTCAGATTCCAATGAACCATGTTAAGTGTTGAGTTCAGAGTATGAGATGCACTATGGCAGGCGAACTTATTTTGGCTCGCGTGTCATAAGTGGGGGGAGCGCAGGGGGGGTCGTGTGCAGGCGTGCCGCACCCATAATGCAATGTGTGACCCCCGCCAGTGTGCACGTACGCACTACAGGTGCTCCCCATTTTTTGCATGCTTTTTTCGCCCTCCCGAGGCCCCAGAGGCTTTATAGGAGCCTGGGGAGGGCAAAAACAGCCCCCCTTCCCCCAGAAGCCCTCTAGAGGCTTCAGGGACCTTCAGAAGGCTTCCCTGAAGCCTCTGGAGCAGTCAAAACGACCCTCCGAGAAAACCGGAAGTGACTTCCAGTTTGCTCGGAGGGTTGTTTTGAGTGCTCCGAAGGCTTCAGGGACCTTCAGGAAGCTTCCCTGAAGCCTCCGGAGCAGTCAAAACGACCCTCCAAGCAAACTGGAAGTCCGTTCCTGAACTTCCAGTTTGCCCGTAGGGCCAATTTTCTGCGCTCCAGAGGCTTCAGGGAGGCTTTTTTTTTGCCCTCCCCAGCTTCCTATAAAGCCTCTGGAGCCTGGGGAGGGTGAAAAATGGCTTTAAAAAAGGGTGAACTCAGTTGGCCAGTGCACATATGTGTGCTGGCCAGCTGACAGGGCAGTGCCTCGTGTGCCCTGACAAATGGCTCCGTGTCCACCTATGGTACACGTGCCATAGGTTCACCATCACTGCACTATGGCAATGCTGGCATGTTGCAACCTGATCTTGGGAGGTGTTAAATTAAAACTGCAATTCATTGTATCAGATCAGTAATTCTGACTTAACACAGGAATCACATTGTGAATAGTTAGCTTCTGTGCCAAGCAAACTAATTATGTACTCTAATATATATATATATATATATATATATATATATATATATATATATATATATATATATATATATATATATATATATATATATATATATATATATATATATATATATATATATATATATATATATATTAAAAAATCTGTAATGACCTCAAATCCGGATTGTGTTACACATACAAATTAATATAGCTATCCAAGGAAATTCAACAATGAAATAACATAGTAATTTACCTGCAACTGATGATCTAATGTAAGATATGCCATTGGGATGGAGTTATCAGACCCATTGGTGTCTGTTGGAAAAATACAGATAGTCTGAATTTTAGTGTTCTCTTGTTATATGATACATTCACAGGTCTACCATAAGTACTTGTGCTAATTAGTAACTAAACTACTATAATCATGTAAAGCAGTATGACAGCTGAAGTGCTGCAATGCTGAATATACTATGTTAGTATAAGTTAAAGGCAAAGATTCCCCTTGCACTTATGTCCCCTTGCTAGCTGTTCCCGACTCTAGGGAGCGGTACTCATCTCTGTTTCAAAGCCAAAGAGCCAGCACTGTCTGAAGATGTCTCCATGGTCATGTGGCTGGCATGACTAAACCCCAAAGGTGCATGGAAAGCTGTTACCTTCCCACCAAAGGTGTTTCCTATTTTTCTACTTGCATTTTTACATGCTTTCAAACTGCTAGGTTGGCAGAAGCTGGGACAAGTAATGGGAGCTCACTCCGTTACGTGGTGCTAGGGATTCGAACTGCTGACCTTTCTGATCAATAAGCTCAGTGTCTTAGCCACTAAGCCACCACGTTCCTTATGTTAATATACTATGTTAATTTTTATTACAACAATGAAAGTTCACTAGATGCACAATGTAATTCTAGTTGCCACGAAGGATTTGCTATGGTTGAAAAATAAAGAGCTAGAATGATACCTGAAGAAGTAGCTAAAGGGGAAATATAAGGTATTAAACATTGGTTTTCACTCTTATCTATACCCAGCGTAATATATATTATATTTTAAACATATACAGTAAAAACATGCATCCTGGTAATGGGCATAATACATTAATTCCATTCCAATATACATATGTTCAAATGAGTTTCTGTTCTGTTCTAAAGTATATTTTGAACATGCAACATATATCTTGGGGATTTTATGTTGTGAAACTAAATTATTTTTTGAACAAAAAAAAATCATTTTTTTCAACTGCAAGGCTGTATGTTGTATATGTACTGTACATGTTGCTAAGTAATGCAAGTTTCTTCAGGAAAGAATCAAAAGCAATGCTAAATCCGAAATCTTCGTAAGAACATCAGATGTTTTCAGCAACTGTATCCTGTAGTATTTTCTCAAAGCTGTTTAACAAGCATTTCTCCTAAAGATATTTATGGATTTATTTATGAATAAAAGGGCAAATCTGATTTTTTTTAAAAAAAATGTTTGACCATCTGTATATTTTTCAGGATTCTATTTTCTGGTTTCTGTGTTGCTTATATGCTAAGTGGGAAACTCATAACTCCCATACTGCTCCAAAGGGACATATGAACTAACAAGAAATTGCACCTCCTAATTCAGAAAAGGTGCTTGATCTTTTTTTATGCTTTGAAGTCTCTTTGGGGGCCAAAGCCCACAATAAAATGCTCCTTTCTCCAAAGTTGGTGGAGACAGCGGTCATGCATGGGTTAATTCAGTCAGTAACCAATAGAACTGAGTCTACCAAAGTGATGTCATCGCCTCTGAGGAGCACGCTCCCCCCCTTTTTTAGACTCAGTTCAATTGGAACTGGCTGTGCTAATCACTTTCTTCTCAACTAATACTTAATAATTGACTATTTAAATTGGATTTAATTGGCTTTTACTCAAACAAAAAAGAAAATTGTTTTTCATCTAAATTGGAAGGTTCCTACTGGATCTTGGAGGCAGGACTCTCAATAGTCCCTGGGTGGCTGGAGAGACTTTGCCTGGGCTTGTTCCAAATCCCAATGGTGTGTTTTTGGACTAGGAATGTTTGTCTAAGTTTAAAAGCATTAGACAGGAAAATTTATATATCATGATTCATTTTTTGAAACTTATTAATTATCCAATGATTGGTCTTTATGATCTTAATTATCACTATTCTTCTATTGTTCTATGTTGGTCAATTTTTATTAAGAGTCATTACTTGGTATTATTTTTGTTACTTGAAATAGCTTTCTATGTAATTTGTTTCATTGTACTCAATATAAGTATTTATATCACAAGACAGAGTATAAAATAATAACTTTTCATACTAGATTTCATGTCTGTCAAGGGAGAAAAATTCATGAACATTGCATGGGCATTGCTTTCTAGCCTGTCTTAAATGAAAAGATGTACAATTGTTATAATTCATACATCAATATCTTTGCATATTTTATGTTAAAATGAAGTGCGGATTCAGAGAGTATTTAGACCCCCTTCACTTTTGTCAATGTTGTTATGCTGCAGCCTGATTCTGCAGTTGTTGAAATTCATTTTTTTTTCTCATTAATCGATACTCATTACCATATAATGACTAAGTGAAAACACAATTTTAGAAATGTCTGCAAGTTTATTAAAAATAAAAAACTGAAATATCACATTGGCATAAGCATTCAGACCCTTTGCAACAACACTTGTAGATTAATGAGAAAAAAAAATGAATTTCAACAACTGTAGGATCAGGCTGTAACATAACAAAATTGACAAAAGTGAAGGGGGTCTGAATACTTTCTGAATGCACTGTAGCTTACCAAATATATTGAAATATACTTTGTACCAAAAAGTATTTATTTATTTATTTATTTATTATTTATTTATTTGTCTTGTATGCCGCCCACTCCCGGAGGACTCCGGGCGGCTCACAAAAGACAAGGGAAAGGGGGAAACGAGACAAAGACAACATATTAAAAACAAAACCAACATTCACAATTTCCGTGGAGGTAGATGTTTCTCAGACCCCCCAGCCTGCTGGAACAGCCAGGACTTGGTGGCTTTGCGGAAGGCCGAGAGGGTAGTAAGGGTCCGGATCTCGACAGGGAGCTCGTTCCAGAGGGCCGGAGCTGCAACAGAGAAGGCTCTCCCCCGGGGAGTCGCCAGCCGACATTGGCTGGCAGATGGAATCCGGAGGAGGCCTAGTCTGTGAGATCTAATTGGTCTGAGAGAGGTAATCGGCAGGAGGCGGTCTCTCAGGTACCCAGGTCCGATGCCATGTAGGGCTTTATAGGTAGCGACCAGCACCTTGAAGCGGACTGGGAGAGTAATAGGTAGCCAGTGCAGCTCGCGGAGGATAGGTGTAACGTGGGTGTACCTTGGTGCACCCACAATCGCTCGCGCGGCTGCATTCTGGACTAATTGGAGTCTTCGAACACTCTTCAAGGGCAGCCCCATGTAGAGCGCATTACAATAATAAGTAAACATCTAACTTTCAAATTTGGGAGATAACTTTGCAGGTTCTTTTAAAATACCTTTTCATGATGCAGCACCATTTGTAAAAGGGCAGGTCAGCATCTGCCTTATCTCCCTTCTTGACTATGAGTAGCAATGGGACTCTTAAATAGTATATGATGGCACTTGTAATTACTTTTTTGCACTCTATTTACAGGTGTGTGAAGGACGAAACAAAGATGGTGCGGCTATGGCAATATTCTCATTTACCCTAATTTACTCCATGACAGATGCTCAGCAATGTTTACCAACAACTCTAGAGTTACAGTCTAAAATTGTAGTTTTACACGCCTGGTTAATATACATTACCATGTTAATTACCAACACTCCATAAAGCATTAAATGATAAACAACCATAGGGTCAGGGATTCTTTTACCTGCAGAATCATCTGGGGTCCATGGTAGATTACGAGCAGGTTTTTCTGAGGTTGGTCCCGAGGTAGTGATCATTCTCACACTAGGACTAGAGGATCTACTGCTGTTTCTGCTATTCTGTAGCGATAATTAAAAATAAACAAACTCTTACTATTAATGCAAGCAAATGACAATACTATAAATACAAAGTTCTTCTACGGATTAATTAATCACAGAAAGATTTTGTCATCTTTATCTCACCTAAAAGCAAAACCAAATGCTGTGGTCCAATGCAGACATTTCAGTGACCTTCTATTAGAACTTCTGCCTACTATAGCTATGCTTTGTTGCATCTTAAAAACTGTATTATATAGTTTAATAAGTACCAAAATGGGAGAAGGAAAAACCAATTCAGGAGGTTTATTACAGCCTGCTTTCTAGTTTACAAAGAAATTGAGCAAGAGGGTACACAGTACATAAAATCAAATAAGGAGAAGAAGTGAGTAGAAATTTCTCTCTCTCTTTTATCTGACTCCTAAAAATAGGTTTATTCGTGGAAATTAAATGCAGAGGGATTCAGGACCAATACATGGAACAACTTTTTAAAAATGCTTAACTTTTTGAACTTGCATCAGGTATCTTGATGGCTACTAGTTTTGAAAGGGACTAGAAAAATTCATGAAAGAATTAGAGCTGTAGTGATGCAGTGGTTAGTGATTTCTACTGCAATTTTTTTATTATTCTTGATTTGCTAAATCAAGATATCAGGATTTTGTGTGTAAATATATGTACACTGACAGTCTCCTATCTCAAATTTAATCCCTACTCATCATAAAATTACAAAGATCACATCGACATGTAACTGCATATAAACCCTGCATTCACACTTTAAAAATTACCATTTAAAATGTTACCAAAAGCCTAAGTTATGTATAAAAACAAACTGTTTATAATAGCGGTTTTACCCTTCTTCCTTCAGTGCTTTCACTTTTAACCATCAACTAATACAAATGAGATACTCTGTATCTGTACACATTCATGTAAGTAATATCATTTTGTAACATTTTAGATTATTTCTTGTTTCCCTTAACCACTAAGTCCTAGTAACTTTTTCAATATACATCAGTGCTTAGTATTTAGCAGTAAAGAAACGCAACTGTGAAATTAATCAAAGTTGTAGTTCTAAGCATCCTTATTTGACACAAGCCTCACTGAACATATTTGCATATATTTCCAAGAGAGGAAGATCAAAACTTTACTGAACCCAAGAAATACATAGTTCATAACACAGTTTGATAACCATACCTGGGATTTCCAATGTGTAAATCATGTCTTTTAAATGTAATTTACCTAGAACTAACTCTTATATATCTTTCAATGGCTTATTTTTCAGAATTATAAGCTTGTAAAGGCCAAGCTGAGAGAAAAATGATTACATATTTTTTTGTTAATTTAAATGGACTTCCTATAAAGGAAAAAAAGATTTCATCATTTACATTATGTATTCCCAATCCTAGTTTTCATTAGATATATTTATATATTCCAATTTTTAGATATTCAATTTGATAGGTGACATACAATTCTTAAATTTATAAAATTCAGGCAATTTTAAAATGAATTGTCCGCATTGTGCATTTACCTGGTTGGAATCTGTTCCAGCTATACTAAGATCTTGAATGGATCTGCGCCTCTGTTGTCCGTTGCCTACTAGAATGAGAAGGAAAAAGAAACTACTGAATTTACATCAAGTAAGAATGTTGCAAGAGTTTGTACAAATCCAGCAAAGAGATAGTGTCTGTTTGTATATAGGAAGGAGAGGGGAGAGCAGAGACAGCTGCCACACCCACCCACCCAGCTTGTCAACAGAAAGCATATCCTAAGGCAATAAATCTTCCTGTCCCATGAATAGCGTCTGAGCTTTTTTTCACCATCTTCTGTCAGTTGTGCTTTAATAGGCTTAAGAGTTGGATGGGCAAGTGTGGGGGTGGCTTTGGCACTGATGATATCTATTTCAAGGAAGTTACGTTATGGGGATTTCTCATGTAAGGTTGCCAGTTATATAGTTTATTTGGTTAATCAATGAAAAATTGCAGCTTCAAAAATGGTTTAACTAGGTTCAACTAGTGGTGTTCCTAGATTTCTTATTTGAGAAAGAATCCACTGCACTGATTGGATCCAATGCAGAAAGAAATAGTTCTTCAAGTCTGCACTAACGTTTTAAAAAGCTAACTTGTTTTTAGTCACAGCTCTGAATATTATCAAATGTATTAAAAAATGGTCAACATATCCATTAAAAAAATATGATGATTGACAAGGCAAAGAAAAAATTTATCTGGCTTTTGGTATTATAATTGTCTTTGTTCTTGGGATGTGGTATCAGCTGTCCAAAAGGAAAACATCCCAAAGTTGCAATTAACAGCTGACATAACACTCTAGAAACATAGTCTTTGAAGACTGTGTTACATGAACAGACTAGTAGCAACTATTCTAGCAAGGAATTGAATTATGGCTATCATTTGCATGATTTCCCAATGTCCCCCATACAGTTTTTCACAATGTCCGATTTCCTTTTGCTTTACTGAAAGATATTTTTAAAAATATTCTAACTTCTAAAATATGTAAAAAACATTTTACATTTAAAAATGTATTAAGAGCTTACTTTTTAAACTCACCTATAAATATATCTGTGTAGGTATTTTTTTTAATTCAAATCAAACATTAAATGAGATGAAGAGAATGGAAGCTTGAGTACCATAACCAATTAAATCTCTTTTTAAAAAATAAAACAGTATGTTGCTTAATATTTTGGAAGTTGTCCAATAGATGCAAGAGTAGAAAAATACATTTGTCCCTTTCTTATCCTCCTATCTCTTTGCCCTTTTAAAAATCTTTTCAGGTCAAGATGAAGTTTCGCAGTTTTGTTCCTGTTATATGAACCATTAATTCAAGGTGGGAATACTCTTAAATCAGGTAATTTTAGTAAAGGTTCCTACGCACATGCGTGCTAGTCATTTCCGGTTCTAGGGGTGGTACTCATCTCTGTTTCTAAGCCGAAGAGTCAATGCTGTCCGAAGACGTCTCTGTGGTCATGTGGCTGGCATGACTAAATGCCAAAGGCGCATGGAACTGTTATCTTCCCACCAAAGTGGTCTTTATTTTTTTACTTGTATTTTTTACATGCTTTTGAACTGCTAGGTTAGCAGAAGCTGGGACAAGTAACAGGAGCTCCCTCTGTTGCGCTGTGTTAGGGATTTGAACTGCTGAACTAGCAACCTTCTGATCAAAAGCTCAGCATCTTAGCCACTGAGCCACCACGTCCCATTTCACGTAATTTTAGGGTAATACTAATATGACTACTTCTGTATTAGAAGCACCAAAGTACTTCCATGACAAAAGGATTTGTTGGTGACATCACCATTGCCCAGGGAGATCAGTAGTTGAACGCCCCCATGAAATTTCCCCATTAAAGTGGCATTCATGTATCTACTTGCAGTTGCCCACTTTTGAACTCCTGGTTTGGCAGGAGCTGGAGTATGTGACAGGAGCTCACCCCACCCCAGTGCAGCAACGGAACTTGAATGTGAGACTGCTGTTCATCAGCCCTGTGTTTTAACCTTGTGGGTCACTGTGTTCCCTTTCGAGGATAGAGTATTGAAAAGCTACAAGCAGGACAAGATGAGTAGAAAAATGAAAATATTGATGGGAGGGGCGCATCTCCTTATAAGCAATCAGTTTAACCAGTGAATTTTCCCTGTTATAGAATAAAGCTGTGCAGAGAGAGGATTGAATCAAATTATTTTTCCAGATGCAGGCTACAAAATATTTAAGGTTCTGTGTTGAGTCAGATGCCCTCAGTTTGTTTTGGAGAACACTGAAGAAAATATGGAGATAAAGGATTTTTTTGATCACCTAGTTGTGGGTATGAGCAGCTTTTTACACATTTTCCGCAAAAGATTTTGACTGGATAAGATACACAAAATAAGTACAAAATCTCAGGGCTTTGCAACTTGTACGAGACTTTAAATTAGGATTATGCTTGTTCGATTAAAATTGTATGTTATTTTCCCACCAAAATGCTAAAATAATGCATATTATTGGGTATATGGGGAAATTTGCATATAGGTTCAAATTTTTTGAACTTCTAGAAAGTATGAAGTAGTATGAAAACATGTACTCACATTTTCAGTCAACTAAATCTTACAAATATTATACTTTTTGATGCATAAAACATTTTTTAAATTAAAGCAGTAGATCATTAGCAGAGCTATGCAAATGCTCTGCAGTCCAAGCAATTCATCATGGGCCTCAAGGTGATTAATCAGTAGATCATTAACAAATTTACAGAACCTAGCAAATTAGGAAAAACCTCAAGATGACTTGTCCATTACTAATATAATAATGATGCCCACATCCACTCTTTCTAGAAATAGCTCAGCTGAAATAATTTTGTAAAAAGTAGCTGGAATATTCAAACTGAGTTTGGATTAATAACATTTTTGAATTTGGAGATCCTAAGATAAGGATTGCAGAAACACTTATCATGCTCACAAATAATATTAATAATAGTCAGATTAAAATAGAATTATAAACGGAAACATATATTTTCATTCAGGGAAGTTGTGCTAAGTGCAGACTGAGAAACTGCTTTAAAGGAGAAACTCAAGCCAACAGAATGAGTTGAAGCAGGAGGTTAGGCTAAAGCATTTTTATTGCTGCTACCTATTACCGGCTTTTGGCAAACAGCTCAAGCGCAGCCAAACAAAATAGCTATACAGTAAATACTTGTTGCTCCTGAATCAATAGTAATTGTTGAGGAATCCAACTTTAAAAGCACTTATACTGTAGAGTTTCAATTACAACATTGCTCTAATTTTGAAAGTGGTTTTTTTTAAATTTTAATGTTTACATATGGAATTTAAAACAATGGTATTAACACACCAAAGATGACTACGGTAAAAGAGAAATATTTCAAGTCCAGCTGATTGTACAACATTGGAGTAAGAATACTGTATGAAATATACTTGATTAATGTTTCAAAATTGACATATTCAGATGGGTAGCATATACATGTAATAAATAAACAAATAAAACACATCAGGATTTTGGAGCCCCTTTTCTAAAATGAGATGCCTCTTCTGTTGGAAACTGTTCCTTAAGTTTTTTCTCCCACAAAAATTTGCTTCTGATTATGGATGATGTACATAAAATACTGAATAACACAACTTGCTAAAAAACACACAACTTTAATATATATAGGTAATCCTTGACTTATGGTGGCAATTGTGAATTTCTGCTGCTAAGTGATATAACCATAAAGGGTGACCTCATTGTTTTGCAATGGTACTTCCTGCAGTCTCAGTTTCCACCATGAAGCTAATTCCATGGTCATTAGGTGGATTGACTTCCTGCTGGCTTCCCACGGGCAACATTGGTGGGGAAGCTGGAAGGAAATCACAAGTCTCAGGTGGCACTGCTGGGAGAGGGAGCGAGGGAGGGATGGAGTTTGTGGGAGTGTGGGTAGGTTAAGGAGGTCATGCACGATGCAAGGAGCTGTGTGAAAGATGGGTTGGAAAGCGTGCGTAAGGAATGAATGAGAGATGAATTGTGGTTCTGGGAAAATGTATGAGAGATATGATGTGGGTCAGATGCATGAGGTACCAGGAATTATGCAACAGGCACTAGTCAGGTGTGCAGGAGGCATGGTGAGGGCTAGGAAGGGTGTACGATTGGCACATTGAGTTTCTGAGGAAGCCAACAAGGAAAGTTGCAAATGGTGATCATGTGATTGTCAGGGCTGCAACTGTTCTACCAGAGGCCACTGACAAGCATGTTCACTATCTCTGTGTACACTCCATATGAAAACCAAGTCAATAAATAAATCCTTTAATAAATTAATTAAGTTAATAAATAATCCTTTTCTTTCAAAGCTCTCTGGATCTCCAGCCTGATCACAATACCAGAGGGGAATAAAGATGGTCACAAGATCTTCTTACATTGAAAAAAAATCTTGCTACATATTTGTTCATTAATATGAAAGATAAACATGTGATTAAAAAAAACACCTTTCCTCAATTATTTTTGGCCAGTGAGTAATCAATCACCCATGAACAGGAGCAAAAAGTATTTAAAGGTTTAGTCATTACTCCAGCATCTGTGTCAATAGATTCACACAGCTGGCATGCAATACCTGGTTTGATGATCTCTGGGACATCCAGAATGTTGCCAAATGAAGCAGTTTTACGATGGCCTCGTTTAGGTTTGGAAAAGGCTGAAAAAACATATATACACATACAATACACATGCAAACGACTATAATGGTAACACAAAATCATTCAGACTAGAACTACTCTTTTATAAACTTAATTTGGTTAAACTCATGCAAACAAAGGACATGCAGACTGAACTGCATAGCTTTCCGTTCATGCTTAAAACAGTAAAGCATTTGTTAAGAGCAACATTCATAACTAGGATCAACAATATAACAAAATACATTATTAGTTGTAGTTAGACACACAAAATTCAAATGAACAGAGTAGAAAGAGTAACAAGGAAACAACAACAAACCCTAGCTATGAGCGACTAGAATTTTTAACTGATTGCCCTGGAAATGTATATTAAATGCATAGAGATAGCTTTTCACAATTTGGGGTGCAAAATAAATTTAATTAACTAACACAACTCAACTTCTTTTTTAAAAAAACAAACAAACAAAAAAAAATAAGCTACGCACTATGGCCCAAATATTTTGACTATACATTTTTGAATTTTTTTTGAAAATTATTAATTCAATATTTTTAATATTTTAAATGTAATCTGTTTCTCTTGTGAAAGACGCACAATCAGCCATAATATTAAGGATAATATCACATAATTAATAGATTTAGGAAGGAGTACAAATACTAGCTAGAAGTAAACTCTGGAATTAAATATAACTGTTAATGATACCAGTTAACATAAAAAGATATGCAGAGGAGGTGATGTTTAAATATTAAATTAGAACCTGTTCTAGAGGCAAATGCTATCAATATGGCACCTGATAATAACATCTCCTAAGGGAGTCCTAACATAACCTACCAAGGAGACTTTTTCCTGGGCAAGGTTGTTGAACTGGTAGAACAGATCTGAATAACGATTCTGTATCTTGCAGTTAAAGATTTAATGTGTGTTTACTCTCAGCAATTTGTATAATAGCACACAAGTGAGATCTGCTTCTTCCACTGGTCCTCTAATATAATTTAATTTATTCTTAAAATATTCCAGCTACAATAGGTTTTGATTTATTTTGCACATCTGAGCATGTTTTTTATTAGATAAACAGTATTCAAGAAACTTGTTTCCTAACAGATTCATATGAATATACATCCTTTTATCTGGAAATTTCTCCTGGTAATTATACTTGTATACGTTGCCAAAACTGCCCAACCTTAACACTAAAATACTGCTTCTCATCTTCACTATAGATATATATCCCACTAATGTCAGAAGTTGGGTGTCAAACGAATGAGAAACCAGAAACAGTTCCTGTGTGTGTGTGTATGACTTTACAACAAAGGTAAAATGTAGTTGAGGTATTTAACAATAGTCTGGGACCCACAAAATGTGGCAATGCCCTTATGACATGAAGGAGCAGGGCCAGAACCAATTTTTGTTGGCTTTTAATTTTTACTTCTCTGAAACCCCTTTGTTTTCTCATTCTTCAGGATATTCTATTTGCTTCTTCTTCATCTTCCCATTCAGCAGGCTGCCTTGGGAAGTTGGATTATTTAATCTTGCCCGATTCAATCAATTACAAACAGGATTTGATTAAGTGATGCACCTGATACAAGGATCACTGTTTGACTGCTGGTGAATGAAGTATGAAGACATTCTAAGTATTTACCCACTACTGTAATTGTAATTAGAATCAAAAGAAAAGACTAAATCTCAGTGATAGAGACTTAATTAACTTCTAGAAAGTTTGGCCAATAGTTCATTAGACATAAAAAGAGAACGATTACTGCAGAAATGCAGAAATGATTGCTTATTCAGGACACGGTAATAGATTTTGAACGTCAATCATTGTCTAGCATTTGAAATATACCACACAGATTGATAGACTATTACTATAAACTAATTTTGATTTTGTTATTGATATTGTAGCCTGTAATTTTGAGCCTTATTAACATTATAGCCATCAAATTAAGTCATGTTTATGCTGTAATAAATTAACACTAGAAATACATAGCTCTTAGATCAAAAGAAATTGGCAAAATTATCTCATAATGGTACCCTGCCTAGAGTCACTTCTTGTAACAATCTATTTAAATTTGGTCAGTCAATTAATCAACAAATAATATTGAAATATGAACAATTATTTGCAAAATTAAAAATGTTGTACAAAAAACATAATCTACTTAGGGAGAGGGGGAGTGTGGAAGATGCCTGGTTCAGTATAAGTATCCTATTGATTATAATTTTTTTTAGAAAATTTCAGTGACTTTCTTGCTTCTTCTGTAGAATGCATCTCCTTTCCTCCTTTGTACCAAAGGCTTATGGGATATTCCTGAGCTGTTAAGCATTATCAAATCAAAGAGATGAAATTCGCACAGAGAAGCTTCATGGAAAGAAAAAGTTCTCCATTGAAAAAGTCAGTATTTATATTGGAGGATGACAATGTCTGGAGGTATTATAGGGCACAGATAATGTGCTTACCCTTATTCACACAAAGGTCTTAATGTTTTGTAACATTTAGGAAGGGATTAATATAAAATGCAATCTAAAACCTGACTTGCATAGAAATGTATTTGATTTTCCTTATTTTAGCACTTATATATCTAAATCTTAAAAGCTGATGGAAATTATAATGTGGTGTTTGCAGGCAGTAAACACCATGGACCAATGTCCACCATGGACAATTTCTTTAAAATCTATTACATTACAGAACATAAGCCTCCAGTACCATCATTATTTTCAAATATGCTTCATATATTTTGTCCATTGTTTTTCTTCAAGCATTTTGATTTTGCTTATTTCTGATGAGGCAAAGATGAGAATTGGCATTTTGGAATGTTACCCAAATATTTGCCTTAAACTCTGTTTTTCCTCCCCCCATCAAATTTCTGGTCTCTGACTCTCATCATTACTTCTGTGAAATGCATTTAAAGGCGAATGCTGCAATCTTAAAAAAGTTATCTGGTTTGCAATTCATATTTCAACTTTGCAACAATTTAATCTCCTTTAGTTTGACTACTTTGTTTTGGAGAGATGAGAGTGGTATTGGGGAGGGAGGCAAGTTTTTGTGGCAACAGCCATGGAACACAGCTATTGTGCAGGATCACAATATACTCTCAAAATGCCAAAAATGCTCCTAAAAACATTTGGGAAGTTTAAAAATAATATCTTTACCTGCAGAAGCAGCAATTCTTGCTTCAATTTCTGACATGTCAGCGCTCATTAGCTTGCCTTCTCCTGGAACATGAGCTGACTGTGGTCGCCCACGAACATCTGACAAGCTCTCCACACTACTACCACGAGATGGAGGTAAACTCAAACGGCCCTGTTCTCCCTGTAAAAAAGTAATCGTACTGATTTCAGAAATGAACAAAAATTGCATATTTAGAATAATTATTCTCAAAAAGTTATGAAAACCTATAAACTTTACAACACAGGAAGAGAAAGGCTGCCAGGAAGCTTTCAACATTTTGCAAACCCACTATTACCACAGAAAAACTCTGCAAATATATACTTTCCTTTTTCATTCTAAGCTTTAAAAAAGTAATGAAGATTATTAATATCATTTTTACATGGGACAAATCACCTTCTGCTTATAGGGATGGCAGGTTTTTTAAAATGTTCTTTGGTTGCCACAAGGAACACAATGGATAAAGCAAAGTTTTTGTAATGTTCTTGAAATGGGTGAAGTTAGGATTTCCTTCGGTGTTTTGTGGGAATCTGAAGATGTTTTGGGTGGCTAAGCCAAATAACAATAATAGATAGTTACCAAAATTTTGGCAGTCTGATTTAAAGGATGGAAAATATTTGAGGGAACCATCTTGCTCACAACTTTATAAAGGATTTTCATATCATTTTGCTTCAAAAGAAATGATCTCAAATACAAATTTCTACATTCTTACCACCTGCTTTGCTGGATTTTTCATCTGTTGGGCCAATTTTGTTTCCAAACGTTTAATGGTGTCATTCGTAGCGGTTCCTTGAAAATCATTTGCTTCTATGTTGATATCACTTTTGTTACTGGTGTTTGTGGAAGTCATGTCCATAAATGAACCTAGATTTTTAAAAATATGTTTAGTTAAAGTTAAGATTTATGTCCTCTTAAAAAAACTGGTAATATCCTCAATGTCTCCATACAAGATAAATGCTGAAAAATCTCAGCTCTGTGCACTTGTGCCACAGCCCTGGTATCTGGTATCCTTGCCCTGACCACTGCAGTCTTGAAGCTTCTTCCCTCTAACAGTGTGTTTCCTTGTAAGTAAAAGATTATCCTTCCTGGCTTAAAATGTATGAGTTTGATGTCTGAAACATATAATCTGATTACCTGTACTAGTAGCAGAGTTGCTTTGGCCTTCATCAGAATACTGACAGGGATACTGTAGAGGTTCGTCAGCTCCTGGAAAATACTGCAATGAAAAAATAATATATTACTGGAATCTTGTAATTTCCCCTATTACAAAGACCATTTGTAAGAAAAGTGCCTAAAAGCTGCTAAATTCAATTTGTTTCCAAGATAATGCTATAAGTTGTGATTTAGTCAATGAATTTATTATTTAATAATTATAACATGAGAAGCCAAACCAGGCTAAGCAATTACCAAAAGGTACTTATAACAAAAAGGGCTAAAATATCGTTTTTGTTTTTAAATCAAATGCATTTTTTCTTTTACCTATAGCACTGAAAAAATGATATTTATTGTAGCAATTAAAATACACTCTTCTTCTAGCATGCTACAATTAATTAGAAATTTCTGTTTCTCTACAAATGAAAAGTTTCATTTGAACAAGAGGATCTCTGGTTAATTTGCCTCTCTAAAAAAATCATTTATTTTTCTGGCTTTTTAAGAAGCCATACTTATGTTAAACATTGGTAGAGACCTAGGGTATCTTCCAATTTTTTTAGAGTATTCCTCATTACAACTATGTCAAAGAAAAAAAGGCAGGAATAAGAAAACAAGTTTAATTTTGGAACAAAGCACTAGATTGTGTTTTGTTTTGTGGAATGTGTGTGTTAATTCCATGTATTTTAAATTTGTTAAATGCTGGTTAAATATTATTGCAAAGTTCAGAGGGTTTATTATTTTAGGTCCCTCAGAAGGCCATGAAAGATATTCTACTCACTTCCAAAATTTATCTTCACGCTATCAAATTCATATTTTCTATTTTACATTCCTTCTAGAAACCAGTTTATTTCAGCAATATTTAAGATTTAAATATTATACCTGCATCAAGTGTGTCATTATTTTGACTATTTCCTCCATGGAAGGTCTCTGTGAAGGATCTTTAGACCAACATCGAGTCATTAAACTCTCAATAGGCTTAGGCAAATTTTTTATCAGTGGTGGCCGCGTACCTATTAAAAATATACAATGTTTATAAACAGTAACATTATAAAGAATTATATGCATTTCCAAAGAAATTATTTGGCTCTAATTTGACTGAACTAACTTATCCTTAAAAGCTTAGGACAATAAAATATTTGCTGAGACTATTGTTTCTTTATCCCACTTTACACACAAAAACTTGTCATAATCCTGAACATAAAAAGATATTTTACCCCTTTATTGACTTACTCATGATGCAGAAGAGACTAGTTTCCAAAACAAAATATGAAATTCATATTCAAATGAGCAAATGCCAGACCTCCTCTAAACTAGCAGTGCTTTAATCTTCAGGCATTGTTTGACTACAATTCTTATTGCTGGTCCAACTAGAATTAATAAAAATAGGAGTTTGGTAATGTCTGGAGAAATACTGTACTTGTTAGGGATTCTATTTCAAACTGTTACTCTCGTATATGAAGAACAAAAATAAGTAGAATATGGCTATATTATAATATGGCTATATTATTATATCAGGAGTAAGATATAAGCACTACATTTCAATATTTCAGTCTTCAAGCAAGATGAACCTGGGTTCCAAAGATTTTGTCCCAAGGAAAAATAGTTCTCTCCTATGCTCAAAAGAAGGCGGTTAGAATGTGCTGTTTTCTCCCTCAAAGTGTTTCTAGTTTAACCAATAGAGCAGCAGAGACAGACTACAACTCGGCCATTGGTGGCTGATATTGGCAGGGGGTAATAAAGTGATGGGGTTGAATGCAATGTCTAAATTTATGGTTAGAAGAAAATATTACTGCACTGCTATATCACAGCCATGACTTTATGTAAACTAATTGGAAGGCTGCACATGCATTAGAAATAGGTCAGGCTGATACCAAAATAAGCACTGATAAAGATTAACTTCAATAGCCAGCATGCCTGGAAATAGGCTTACTGCTTTTAAAAAAATCGTGACCCGACAAAAGCGCGAACGTCATAAGCGCGCCGACACCGCGGTGCTAAAACCGCGATGTCAAAAGCGCGCTGACAACAGCGCGCCGACAGAAGCGCGATTTAATTTAAGGTAAGGTTTAGGGTTAGGTTTAGGGTTCCGTTACAGCGCGCTTCTGTCGGCGCGCTTTAGGGCTAATTAGTCGCTCATTCATTGTGCGGTTTTGTCACCGTGCTTTAGTCACCGCGGTTTAGTCAGGCGCGCTTTTGTTGTGCGCGCATTTGTGGTGGAACCAAAAAAATATTTCTTTGAGGAATTTAGGTTTCTGATCCTCTCAACTTTTATCAAAATATGAAAGCAAAGAAAAAAAATTAAAAAATGGGAAAGTGGAAAAGGAAAAAGAGTAGGGTAAAAGAGAAAAAAAGAGAAAAGCGTTGAATTCCAACTCTTTTTAGCACAGTAGAATAAGGTAATAAGATATAATGTTAACTTTTTACTTTTACATAGTAATATGTACTAGTCATTTCTATAACAACAAATGTATCTAATCAGCAAAACTCAAAATCAAAGTTTTTGACCTCAAGCCCAAAGTCCAGGAGGACTTTGAGGAAGTTAGGTTTAATGAGTAGTGTTTTATATGCTTATTATATGCACCTTTTAGGTTTTTAGACAAGTTGTAGGCATTCATTATGTGCATTACATAAACATTTCTAATAAAGTTAACTTTTTTCAAGTAATGAATTGTATTTATAAAGACTGCACTGTGTTTGTATTTTGTTCATGTTCCAATCTCTAAATTTTCAGAATATATTCTATAAATACAAAGACTAGTGTGTTATATTTGACAGCTTGTTGGCTTCAGTCTGTATATGCTAATATATATATTTTGAGTCATCTTGTGTACTTTCCTAGAGAGATTTAAACCTGTTTTTGATTGGTTTAGCATGGCTGTCTAGCAAAAGGTTTTATTGCTTTCTTTAAACTGAAATCAAGGGGAAATGATTATTTACAATATGTTTTATTGATGAATTCTAATGCTATTCCCGTAAGAGTAGCAAAACAGGCGCAAAAGTGTATGAAGGAGAAAAACTGGCTAACTGTGCATGTAAGATGAGAAAAAGCAAATAATAATGATAATAAGCAGCCCACCCCAACCACTTAACTATTTTCATTCTACTGTTTTTGAGAGAGAAAGGAAGAACACATGGTAATTATAACAAACACCATCCCACCTATTTTTGTAATCTTGGAATGAACACTCAAAATATTTAGTTAGTCTCTTCAAGGCAGATCTAACACAGATATGTATCAATGGAAGATTTTGGATGGAGCTGTTTTGCACCAAACTCAATACAAAAACCAGTTTCTGTTTCATTCCAATCCCCATTAAAAAGTGTTCCTTTTTATATTTAGCTCTCTCCGCGGCCCCAGTCTATACAAAAGCAGGAAGATAGGATAGTAAATAAAATAACAAGAGGCAAGAACAAGAGATTGCATTTCATCTTTTTTCTATTAAACTTTAGCCTCTGCTTTCTATGAAACTGAGGCAAATTATAATAATGTAATCAGACTTGCCACCAACATGTCTAGTGTGGCTTTTCAGAAGGCCACTGAGACCTGTCAGTTTCATCAGGTATTAGGGCAGGATGTTAAGGGAGCTGTACATATCTGTTAGCCAACCAAAGTTATGTACTGAAGACAGAGGAGGCAAGCAAACATACAACATGTCCATCAGCACATCTAGAGTACTATATAGAAAATCAGTGGCAAAATTCAGCAGCATTTTCCATAAAGACACTTGTTCATCACTTAAAATTTGAGCTTACCATTGTGAACTGCCCACATGATCCGGAAAGCAGGTCCACCAATCTCATCGAAAGGTTTTCTGCGAGTAATTACTTCCCAAAGAATAATACCCCAACTGAATACATCACATTTTTCACTGTAATTGCTACCTGAAAAGGATTATTTATACATGTTTTTTTTTTAAATTAAATGTGCTCTATTACTAACAAGATTATAGGTGTTTTAATTATAATAAAATATCAAATTAATCTGGAAGTAAGCAATTCTATAATTGATTCTTCAATATACTATAAAACAGGTTGATTTAAACATGTGCTTTCTAACAGAATACATACGGGTGTGAATCCAATGACTTACATATTCATGCACATGTTGTTCAATGAAAAACCATCTCTATTTTTCTTCAATTACACAATGTGATTCATAGCATCAAACCTCAAAGTACAAGAAGAGAGGAATTTTATGATCATATGCTGACTGATTGCCACTATAACCCTGTTTTATTGTAATATTGAATGCTAAACCCCTTATACAACTTTCACATGATTTAAATTTTACACCAATTTAACATTAATAAAAAAGCTTGAAAAATGTTGATTTCAAATATCTTATTTGATATTTTCTAACATTTTCACAGGTTTACATTAGAACAGAATCATTTCTTCATTTATAAGATTATTCATATATACTGCAGATTCTTAAACTGCATTAATTCAAATGGCAAGCCTTCAACAATTTAAGTCACATCATAACTATACAGTTGACTGTGTTTTCTACTGGCTTCTGAAATAATTTTATAAACAACAGCAAAAAGTATATCTGCAGCAAATGAATCTCTGCAAAATTACTACAAAAATTACTAATTACTAACACCTGAGAATGGTAGTCAGTTTCAAAATTACTCTGTTACCTTCAAAAACTTCAGGTGCCATCCAAGCAGCACTGCCCTTATTATTGGTCATGTGAGTCTGAATATCACAAGCTGTACCGAAATCACATATTTTTAAAACAGTTCCTCCTGCCACCAAGAGCAAACTGTAAAACAAATAGAATTTAATTACAGTATGTATTTTGCCAAAATAAATGTTAAGAAGCAGATAAAATATTCTCTAAGCAATTTATGTACAGGATCTGTAGATTTAATATACAAAAGTAAAAAGTAGATGTCAGATTTTTACTGTAATTAAAAGCAATATATTTCTCTTTAAAGGGCATAAGTAGACAATCTTTATTAGTAATTTGTAAAAAAAATGACGGAAAAGTGAATTTGGGAAGACAGAGGTCAACAATGAAGAAATTACAATGTGCTTTAGTGTCATAAGACAGAAGGGAATTTTTATTCTATTGTGCAGTACAATCAAATTGAATGGAGCAACTAGGTTTATACCTATTCGTTATTGAATGCAAAAATAACTAACTGCAATGTATCAAGATCAAGACTGATTTTACAGGAACAACTATTGTGTTCCATATCTAGTTTTAAACATTCTTCAAACAAATTTATATGCCAAATTCATTCTCAATGACTCTGGCGGGCATACAAAGACACAAAGTATAAAAAAGCAATATAAAACAATAACAAAGCTTCTAGTGAAAACACCCACCTGGTGACAATGAGTCATTTCATGAGTCCATCTCACTCTATTTACTTTTAAAAGAATAATTGTATATTTTATTTTATCTTGCTTTTATTTTGGTGAGAGACACAGAAGTGATTTATCCGAGTGATAAATATAATAATAAAAATGTATTTCACAAACGAGGTAACTTTGCTTAACAGAGCCGAGGTGGCGCAGTGGTTAAATGCAGCACTGCAGGCTACTTCAGTTGACTGCAGTTCAGCAGTTCGGCTGTTCAAATCTCACCGGCTCAGGGTTGACTCAGCTTTCCATCCTTCCGAGGTGGGTAAAATGAGGACCCGGATTGTTGTTGGGGGCAATATGCTGACTCTGTAAACCGCTTAGAGAGGGCTGAAAGCCCTATGAAGCGGTATATAAGTCTAACTGCTATTGCTATCATAGATGCCCACTGTTTTTAACAATCCAGGCCAAAGTATAGACCTGAACTTCAGCATTCCTTTGTAAGTAATTCCTCCTTTCATATTTTAACTGAAAGACTGCCGCTTGTTATCTGAGTCCAATACATCAGTGTTATTAATTTTAATCACAATATCATAACATAACAAGCTTTAGATCTCCTGCAATTATTACAGCTGATTATCAAGATTTATCAAAACATGCTTGATAGTAAGATGGGCGGCATACAAATTTCATTAAAAAAAAACCCTATATTCTTTACTGACGATGAAATATAGACTATTTACATAACATTCAAATAACTTACATTGCATCCAAGAATTACTATTACAAACTACAATGTTTTCTAGGTTTATTAGAAAAAAGCCTTTAAGAATGACAGTGTCTTACAGAATTCTTGAAAACCTACTTTGGTGGTTTCAGGTCCCTGTGTATGAGTGCTTTCGGTTTCATGCTGTGAAGGTATGCTACTCCTTGGGAACATTGTAAACACCAACTCATTGCATGTGCAGCAGTATAATAAGGTAGAGGCTCAGCACCGTGTAGGACTGAAAAACAAAGGTACAAACTAAAAAGAATTTTATTGTACATTACAGAAGATATAAAAGGGGAATGCTACTTCTGAAAGGTGCTCCATGACGAACAAAGTACACAACAGAATTATTTTTGTTCCTATGCTTCTATATAACAAAAATATTGGTTGCACCCATCACAGACCTCCAAACATTGTTATAAATAGTAATGTTCAGTATGATTTAAAGGGAAAATGATTAACTGTATGAAATAATCTCTCTGTGTGTATGTATGAGTGTATGTGTGTGTGTGTGTATATATATGTGTGTTTGTGTATGTACGTACACAACACACACATATATACACAGCTGTGTGAAAAAGCCCTTCATGCTTTCAGTTTTAAGCTGTATTTACATGTTTGATCAACTTTTCACTCATAGAAACCACACAAAATTAGTACTTTGATGAAAATTTCTGTAGTTGGATTGAGTTGCATAATTTTTATTAATATAACCAAAGTCTTTTTAAGGTTTTGAGTGAGTTTATGTGCTAAAACAAACCTAACTTGAATTTTCGAGAATGTTAGGATCGAAAGTAGCCAATCAGCAGCGAGCTTTGGCTGACCAATTAAAATGCACAGAGGCTAAATCTATGAGCCAATCAATGTTGTCATAATCTCTGACTATAAATAGGCATGAAAAGCATTGAGAAATTTAATTTAGCTCTGACTGCGGGCAAGGCTGAAGACCTTTGCTTTCGCCAGTACTGAGCAGTGGTATCGCATCATTGTGCTTCATGAAGAGGGTTATTCCTGTACAGAAATAGCCAAGAGAGTGAAATGCCATTGCACCACAGTGAGCAGAGTGGTTGAAAAATACCAAATAACTGGTTCAGTTGATGACAGGCTCCACTCTGGAAGACCAAGAAAGTCACCAGAATGGCAAGATCGGGCTCTGCAATGCATTTCGATGGCTGACAGGAAGCTCACCTCACCTCAGATTACAAGAATTTGGGGTGAAACATGTGATATAAAAGTGTGCACAAGCACAGTGCATCGCAGACTGCTTGCCAGAGGGCTCAAAGGCTGCAGGGCTCGAAGTAAACCTTTGCTCACAGATGCTCACCGCTCTCGTCGACGTGCATGGGCCAAAAAGTATGCCAAATGAAACAACGAACAGTGGGCCAAGATAATCTTCAGTGACAAGAGCAATTTCTACTTGACTGGGAATCAGTGCAATAAGTATGTCAGAAGATTTCAGCTGAAGAATTTAGGACGTAGGGCCTGAATCTATCTGTGAAGCATCCATTGCTGATCTGGGGCTGTATTGCTGCTTCTGGTATTGGTCAGATACAAATCATGCGAGGAATCATGAATTCGAAGTATTATGTTGAAGTCCTGGAAAAGACCATGCTTCATCAGCTCAGCAACTTGTATGGAAGGACTTTTACTTCCAGGATGACAATGCTCCTTGTCATCGAGCCAAGTCCGTCCAGCAGTGGATGAAGAAGCATGGTGTTCAACTCCTGGATTGGCCAGTTCAGTGCCCGGATTTGAACCCAAATGAGAACTTGTTGGCCAAGATTGGTTACAAAAAAAGCAAAAAGCACCTGAAGACCAAGCAGGAGCTGACTGAATCCATTATTGCAGCCTGGCACCACATTGTCACCAAAGATCACGTGCAAAGGCTTATATAGTCTATGCCAAAGCGATGCCGCCTGGTGATAAGCAATAAGGGCTGGCCAATTTCATATTAGTAACCATGTTTGATTACTTAAACGGTAATTACAACACATATGCCACTGGGTAAGCATCAACTAAGCTGTTTTCATACTCATTGTAAGCATGTAAGAAAATGCACAATCCCCATCCAAACAGCACCAAATTGCAAATTCACTTAAAAACTACCAGTATTTATTTAAATATATCAATATTTGCATAGCAGTTAGCATAAAAAATCATAAAATCAATGGCCTATCCAAAAATGTCATAAATTGTAAACCGCAAAGCATGCAGGACTTTTTCACACAGCTGCATATATATAAAACAGAGAAAAAGAAAAAAAATTATAAAAGTATTATAGGTAAATATTTAATTTCTTGCTTCCCCTTTCTTTATATTACAACTGATTCGCAGTATCAGTTGAGCATGTTAATAACATTTGAATAATTTTTGTCTCAATCTCATTTGAGGACCCGGATTGTTGGGGGCAATATGCTAACTCTGTAAACCGCTTAGAGAGGGCTGAAAGCCCTATGAAGCGGTATATAAGTCTAACTGCTATTGCTATTGCTATTTGCTCTTGAGTCATCACTACAAGATCAAGAATGCCTCTCAGAACCCAATAGGAAAAAATGGTCAGCTTTTTTTTAAAGGAATAGGGTACAGCCTGAATTGGTTAAAAATGTAAATTTCTCCATCAATCCATCGATTCATCCAGTATATCATTTGCTTTATGAGGGAGACCCATAATGCTTAACAAAAGCTATCAGTGTAACAATAAAATTTAGCCCAGAACAATCAGTGTCATACAATTATTATAATAAATAAGAAGTTATACAATAATGTATGAACATAAAATGTGATGGCAACATTTTAGGCAGTGTTTTGGACAATGCAGTTCAAAAATGAAGCTCACCATTATAGAGAGAACCTCCTTCAGCATATTCCATTACAAGACATACCTAAGGAGGAAAAAAATCAGAAGACCAATTTATTACTTTTTTAATATGAAAAAAAGTATTTAGAACAATGATTCTTATGATAAACTCCCATCTTATTTTAATAATATATACCACATTTTTTGGACTATAAGCCTCACCTAGTTTTTGGGGAGGCAAGCAAGAAAAGAAAATCTGCCTCTGCCTCCCAGTGATTTGCCTCCTTGCAGCAAAAAGCAAGGTCAGCTTCAGCACAGCCTAATTTAGTATGTGCAGCTGATTGGTGGTTGGATCTGCCTCCCATCAGCTGTTCCCGGCTGCGGGAATCATCCCCACATATCGTCGCCTTTGTGCGCCCCGTTTTCGGCCTCTGCAGGTTCCATTTTCGCTCTCTGCACATCTTGTTTTCGGCTCATTCCAGGTGGTAGGGATCACTCCCGCTGTTTATCCCTGCCATCTGAAATGGGCCAAAAATGGGGCACGCGGGGTCTGAAAACGGGATCCACAGAGGCAGCAATAGGTGGCAGCGGCAATGGGCAGCAGCGATCCCTGCAGTCTGGAACAGCTGATAGGTGGTATTCCGGAAGGCAGATCCAATAGCCAATGAGCTGCATGTGCTAAATCAGGCTGTGCTGAAGCTGACCAGGCTGTTTGCTGCACGGAGACAAATTGCTGGGAGACAGAGGCCGAAGGGAGGAGGCCAGCGGGTGGGCGGGGCTTCGGCAACATTTGCTCTATAAGACACACAGACATTTCCATCCACTTTTTGGGGGGATGTATGGGGGGGAGTGAGTCTTATACACCAAAAATATGGTAATTCTGTTTTAATCCTAAGACTATGCAGAAACAACTACATGTATAGATTTGGTCAGCGATGTAATTGCTCTATTTTTTTCTTTTTTCTGCTTTATTCAAGTACACAATGCATATGCACATTAACACATATTAAAACTGCTGGTAATACTCTTATGGTCATCTACAATATGTTTCAGTTGTTAACATTTATGCATGGTGATAAAAGAAAATAAATTTTAGAAGCTGTTCATTTAATTTAGAACCAAAACAAAGTAGTGAAACACTGATCAATAAATCTATAGAACAAAACTGGAATGGAAATTGCAAACTTGTATATTTCAAACTGAATGCGAAAGGACTTCTTGATTGATTGATTGATTGATTGATTTGATTTATTACATTTGTATGCCGCCCTTTTCCCCGAAGGGGACTCAGGGCGGCTCACAATTCAATCAGGGAAGGGGGTACAGACAAGGGAATAAAAAAGACGAGACATAACAATACAAAATTTAAAAAACACACAACAACCATACCATTCGAGAAGGGGGGCAAAAACTCTTTAGCCCCAGGCCTGTTGGAACAGCCAGGTTTTAAGGGCTTTGCGGAAGGCCCGGAGGGTGGTGAGGGTTCGAATCTCCATGGGGAGCTCGTTCCAGAGGGTCGGAGCAGCCACAGAGAAGGCTCTCCTCCGGGTAGTCGCCAGTCGGCATTGGCTGGCGGATGGAATTCAGAGGAGGCCTAATCTGTGGGATCTGATCGGTCTATTGGAGGTAATTGGCAGTAGGCGGTCTCTCAAGTACCCAGGTCCAATACCATGAAGGGCTTTATTTCTCATAAATGAAAATTTCAACTTAGAATATGTAAATAAACCAATAAAACTAAAAAAGACACAGATATTTCACTTAAATAAAGAGACTGTCCAAAAGTGGTTACTTACTGGATTTAAACAAGCTCCATATAACTTGACGATATTAGGATGATTCACACGTGACAACTGTCGAAGCTGAAATTTTAAAAAGCAATGTATTTTAAGTTCTCTTACATAAAACTTTTCTTTGTATAAATAATCATAAAAAGCAGTTTAATGATATAAAGATAAGATTCTGCATACATATAGGAAAGAGCAGCACATCAGTTCCATGTTTAAATTAGTCAGAGTATATTGGCTAATGCAAAAGCTATCTTTTAAAAAGAATGTCTGAAAAATTACTGGGCAAATGTAACTCTCTAAGTGGATGTGGGTATGCCAATTTATCAATGTGATTGTTAAATGCCTATGATATTACCTTGATATGTATTTCAGTTCAACAATCTTCCCTATGTCTTTCAACTGCTCTCAATCTATTCTCTATGCTGGGAGTATCTCATAATATCAGGATATAATTAACAGTATCTATAATTGATTCCAGAAATATGTTTATCAGTTCTGTCTTGGGATAATGCTGTAATACAATTGCTTTATAAACTACAGCATCTTTTAGAAAGACTCTCCTACATCCACACATTTCCAACAAAGAATTTGAAAGACTAGGAACACTTGGCTTGTTATCAAGAGCAAATGATAGACAGCCTTCATTTCAACTGCAGATAATTTCAAGGTAGAATAGTTTGCCTTTCTCTTCCTTCAATCCTGTACCCCTAATTCTGAGCTTCTGCACTCAAATACAAAGAAAGCTACTGGACTGGGCACCTTTCAGACTGCCAAAAGATTTAAGGAAGAAGCAGCTTCATTCCATTATTATTATTAGTAGTAGTATTGATGCTCTTAGAGTCAACAAAAACCCTTCTCACTGTTTTATGAATAAAATTAAGATTAAGATTAAAATTAAGGACTGATTCCTGTCTTTTATAAGGGGTAAAAAAGGTTAACTACAGATACCTACTATTGCTGGGGGGAAAAAAGATACAGAGACAATCAATTTTGATTTAGATCAATTCAAATGAACATTACAGATCAACTTGCATTCAGCTACATCAGGCTGATGCTGAATTTGTAAGCTTAAGATGTTAACAAGAGACAATAGCCTTAGATCCAGCAATTTGCTTCACATAATTAAAAAAAAACCTTTACATTGTCGATTTTGTTATATATATATGTGCATATGAATAAGAGGTGTGAAGGGATTTAGTTTTGAAAGCAAAAAAAATGTTTTTAAAGTGGTGGCACCATAGACTCCATTTGCAACTCCTTAATCCAAGAATGTCTGCGTTTTTTTCTGTTGCAGAACCTGCCCTCTGGGATGATAGCCTCACAGAGACCCAAATGTGACATGTTTGGGAAGTTTTCAAAGAGCTAGCTATTTTCCCAGATTTGGATAAAATGGAGATGGAGCCCCTGCTGGATGTAATTTCTTTTATATAGTATGTTGTTTCTGGAACAGTTCATTAATTCTTTTTTGAGTGTGTGGTTTTAAAACTTTAAAGTTTTTTAAGATGCACATTAGCTATAGCTTCTCTAAGAGTTACAGAAAGGTGCTATATTTCTGCCTCTGCACAAACATTTTATTTTCAAATCCAAAGCACAGTATAGTCCTAATTCTTTTATAATATTAATTAACTGAATGGCATGATAATAAAATACTTGTAAGTATTAGACAGAAAGGAATAGAATTTACTGGATAGCTTTAAGAGTAAGATGTATGCATTAGTATTTCCCATTGGAAAGTTCTGCCCTAAAGGCCAACCTAATTATATTCACCTTTTTTACTTAATGTATTTTCAAATAATGTCTCTGCTCAATAACTTAAGTAGCAATAATCCTATGAAAATATAATTCACATCTTATGGAAAGAAAGTAGGTCACTCGTAGATATTAAGCAGTATGTTAGAAACATGATTTATTCCTGGTGGATAAACTGCTTGAACAATTTCAGGTGTATCTGACATTATGATTATGGTGATCCTATATGGAGTCTCTGCATATGTTTATGTTTATTTATAACATAAATAAAATACTGTCATGTTCATACATTCTGTGTGAATTAGTTACAAGTAACAAGTAGTAAGCATATCAAATCACTAGGAGGAGGAAGAGAAGATTTCTGCACTTATTGAAAACAAAAGGGGAAATATTAATTTGCTTGGGTCAATATGACCAAGGAAGCAGCACACATATTTGAGTCCATGCTGATATCACTTAGAAAATGCAGTATTCCTCAAGAGAAAGTACACAGGGAGCATGTAGTTCAGTGAACTCTTGAACTCTGATTGCCAGTTCACCCTCTTATCCATAACTCAAATTCATTTCAAAAACATATATATATATGTAACACACACACATATATATATGTAACATATATATATGTAACATATATATATACATGTAACATATATATATATATGTAACATATATATATATATATATATAGTACTATATATATATTAAAAAAATCCCCTGGATAAATCCATGAATACCAGTTCTAATTACAGCTTACAGACAGTAACATTTTAACTGTACATATTTTTTTAAAATTATTCTGATACCTATCAAATTCATTTGAACAAATTCTAAAGTGAAATTATACCTCTACAATGAAGGCTTTCCGTTCAGATTCGCTTTCTATTTGCTTAATGGCCACATCTTTTCCCCGCCATTTTGCCTTGCAAACTACTCCAAAGGCTCCTCGACCAACAACCTGAATAAAAAGACAATGGGAAATTTTGAAGGAACTATTAGAAACAATTTGCAACTTTTCTTAATATTCTACAAAGTCATCGAAAAATACATATTTATATTCTGCAAGAGGTCTGTCCAAAGTTATAACCTGTCACCCTTGAGAAGCTCTTTATGCCTGCTAAGCATTTGACAACTTTCAATTTTGGTAGTCCAAGAGACAAGCAACAAAATCATGAGGTTTTACTTAACTTTTAGACACAATTAATGGATGAATAACTTGCAGGATTCTGTTATGATGTCTAGAAACAAACCCAAAAAGAACCTTAGAAGAGAGGAGCATGTTGGAAACATATTAACCAAGGCCTTTTCCTTTTCTCTTATCCATTCCAGTGTGGAAGCTTAACACAAAAATATTTAATTTCTGTTTATTGTGGGTCTAAAATGTATGTCTATGGAAAAATGCAACACAGATGGTGTGAAATTAACACTATATTCACATTTCATTAAACCAAGGCTTAGCCATAATTTATCGAACAAGCAATATTGGCCTGGTTCTCACATCTCACAAAATGAAATCCCCAAAAATTAGCATGTGTACCTAGCCACATTCAACCCAGAAAGAAAAGTTAAATCCCACAGAATCTAATGAGATATACTCACCAAAAATGTTTCATAGGAGTGTGTCTTTTCAGCAAAAGGAGCATCAGACTTGACATAGCAAAATGTCCCAAAACATTTTTATACAAATTAAAAGAATTTTATTGGGAGTACCATTATTATAAGACATAACTGCATGGTTATTATTTCTTTATATGGGCTTAGATGTTTCTAACATTTCCAAATTCAATATAGAGAAGGTAACACAATTGGAAAGCAAGTTACAGGGCTGTGCATGTATATGCATTAATGTATTTAAAACATTTCTTTATTAACTTCTGAAACTGAGCTATTTTAAAGTGGTTTATAATATAAACATACAGTTTTAACAATGTTAATATTGTAGAGTAACAGTATAAGTTGCAAATTATAAGTGTTAAAACCAGACAAATCTGCATCTTTTAAAACAACAGTATATAAAAAAGCTTTACTATTAAAAACAAGCTTTCCTTATGTCATTTGTTAATTCCACAATATTGTACACTGTTTAAAAGATTTACTATCAGATACCTATAATACAGCTTATCTTTAAGTGTGACCTCACTTATGCCATTACTAAGATCTTCCTCGGCATAACTTTCATTGTAGAAAACAGATTTGGAGATATTGATCTGCCTGAAAAAACACCTACTCATACAGTTTTGGAATCATTTTAAATTGGCTAAAACCAGTAAACAGATATATTTTTAAGGAGTTCTCACTTATTTCTATAGGACACACAAGTAGTGTCTTAGTAATGAGTTCATTATCCTGGGTGATTTTCAAAATTCTATATACATATAACTTCTACTGATAATGTATGATGTATACATTTGTTTGGTCATTTAGACCCAGAAGGTTTTCTTCCTTAGAAGCAAACACCTGTTTTGTTCTCATTTTATTAAATGTAACAGACTTTTCTTTAAAAATTATAAGTTTTAGATAAAAGCTGTAACTGCAAGATGAAACAACTTTCATGATAGGAGCTGCAACTGCAATATGTTGTTTTTTGTCTGTCATATCAATTTGCAACGGGTAAACTTTAAAACTAGATTTTAGCATAAAAGCCTGGCCCTAAGCACTTAAATAAGTGCTTGGACATGTGGTTTTGTTGCCTTTTTAAAAAAAACCACTCAATTTTTCTGTCAAACTGAGAAACAGGTTCACTATTACCCAGTGAGTTTCCCAAGTGTGAATTTATATCTAGATCTTTTCCTCCTGCGGTCAACATTTTGCACCGTAGGCAGTGCCCTTATCCTGAATATCTTCACCAATGGAAACAATTGGCTTGTGCCCATCTCGGAATAAATGAGAAAAACCCAAATCAAGGCATCTTGACTTGAGATGTGACACTTTTGCAATGCTATCTATTTCTCCCCCAATATCCCGAGTAGACATTTCTTCCAAATCCAGATCACAGATACACACACATTCACAGCCATCCGAGAAAGTTTCTTCGAAATCCAGGAGTTTCTCCAGAAAACTTACGCTCAGGACCCCAGGGACAATCTTCCCCCTCCCTCCCACCATTGCAGACCCTCTCACCTCTTCCACCTCTATCTCTTTGTAGTCGATTTCTTCGAAGTTGAGCACCGGGGGGGTTTCAATCATGTCCACGGAGCTGGGAGAAGACATGCCTTCCCTTCCCACGGGGTGCAAGAAGGGGGGCGCGTCTGACGGGGCACGGGGCGGAAGAGACCCAGGCGGATCTCGAGGGGCTCCCCTCGCCAGCCTGGGTCTCCGGATCCTCTGCTCAGCAACCACCACAACAGCCTGGCCGAGGCACCCCCTGGGCCGCGGAATAGCCTCATACGAGGCTGTTTCGCCCGGGCTTTATTGGGGCCGCCGGGAAGCCCAGGCCGGGGGACCCCGGCTCGTCATTTTTGCGACTCACGCTGGAAGCCGCCCACGGATCACTTTCTCCCTCGCCCCCTTTTTTTTTTTAAACCGGGCAGGCCGCGGTCTTTCCGGGGTCGCAGTTTGGGAGTCGCGCCCCTGCAGCAGGGGGGAAAAAAAGAGACCGAGAGGGAGAGTTGAATGGGGAGGATGGGCGCCGCCGCTCAGAGCTGAGCCGCCACCGCTGCCGCCGCCTTTGACATGGGGGAAGTTGCATGGGAAGAGGGCGGCTATTCTCTCCACTCTAGGGGCTCCGGTCCCCCTTTCTTGCTCCGCCAGCAAAAGGCCCGACCAGGACCGCGGCCTGGTAGCAGAAGCGGCGGCCCGCCTCTTCCTCCCTCCCCGCCTCCCTCTTCCTGAAACTGCGCCGCCTTCCTCCTTTGCGAACTTCCCAGAAGGCCGTCGAGGGAGGTCGGGAGCGGGAAACGCGATTCTTGGATACCCGGAGCCGCTCCCTCCGTTGTGGACAGGAGCCCGGAGGGTCCCTTTCGGCGGCAGCGAAAGTGAGAGGCGGCAGAAAAGAGAAGCCGTCGCCGCTGCTCGGCGGGTTGGCTCGGGAGGCGAGAGACTGGCGAGGACTGCCGCTTTCTCAACGCTGCATCCTCTTAGGACGAGCGTCTCGGTTTTCGCTTGTTTTGCCATTTCCTACTCGGGACCGTAAGGATTTTTTTCTCCTGGCAGCCGGGGAGGAGTGAAAAGCCACGACATGCGAGCATGGAAAAAGGAGCTTTCGAGGAAATGCAATTCAGAAATGAAAGCCGTTTGTTTGCCATTTTCCGACCGGAGTGAGAGGCAGCGAAGAGAGGCAGAAGGAATTTTTCTCCTGGCAGCCGGGGAGGAATGAAAAGGCATTCAAAAGTTGAGCACGGAAAAGGAGCTTTCGGAGAAATGCAACGCAGAAATGAAAGCTCCATTTCCGTGCTCAATGTCGTGGCTTTCTACTCCTCCACGGCTGCCAGGAAAGGGGAAAAATCCTTCTATCTCTTTCGCTGCCTCTTTCTCCAGTCGGAAATGGCAAGCAAGCGGCTTTAATTTTTGCATTGCATTTCTCTGAAAGCTCTGAGAGGCTCTTTTTGAACTTTGAGCCTCCCAGCAACAACGTTATGCGGGGGGAAAAACGGGGGCTGAGAAAGAGACTGGCTGGCTCAAAGCTCAATGGTCGAGGGAGAGGAAACTTAAGGCCCTTTTGCCCTTGCTCCGTTGTTGGTGTTTCCCGCCACTGCTGAACTGGCAGAAAGCACATCAATCGAAACCACGCGGCCATCGCAGCCTTGAGGAGAGCTGTCGCTTCTCTCCCTACAGATTCAAAGTGGGAGAGTTTCAGTGCAGTGATTGGCTGAGGCCCTGGTTTCCTTTCCCGCCCTCGCTGTATCAACCGCCAATAGCAGAGAGGTTTGACTACGTTCTTTCGCTTGGGGACTCTGGACATGCGCCTGAGACGAAAAGTGTACTGTAGTAACCTTTACAGTTGCTGAATTAAAGACGGAGTTGGGATGGCTCTGGGCAACAGCCATCCCAACTCGTCTTTAATTCAGCAACTAAGAGCTGGTGGGAGGAAAGAAGTTGTAGGATGGAGCAAAAGATGGATTGTAGGCTTTAAGAGCACAGCCCCCTTTCTCCCACAACACCCACATCCCTGCTGCATATCTCCGACAAGAGAGCCAGGAGATAAATTGCACCAGGAATAGGGACCTTCTGAAGATCACTATACCTGCATCAAGATCAATAGTCCCTGCAATAAAAAAGAGGAAAGCAACCTATTGAATGGAAAGGGTTTGCAAACCCATTTTCAGAGTTTTCTCCTGCTTCTTCCCACATCCCTCCCATGCCCAAGTATTTTAACATTTTTGACATTGATTTATCAATCTTATGAAAGGGTGAGATTTCTATTTAGCAAAGATTCAACCGTGCTTTAAGACCTGTGGCAATAGAATTGAAAGATGGAGCTGGCAACTCAATATATTTTGTGGCAAAATTGGAGAAGCCCAAATGGTGTTGGTCCCATTACCCATAAATAATAAAGTCGGTATGAGAATGGCCTTTTGGAACCTCCTCACAACAAGTGAAAAAATTGTAATGCAAGATCTTTGCTCCAGTATTGACCTTTCCTTTCCCCTTTCTCCTTTCCTTTTGTTTCCTTTCCTTTTTGTTTTTTGTTTACTGTAGATTGACTGTGTGACTTACAACATTATAAAACAGAAACATTAAAACAACATTAAAACAACATTAAAACATTACAAGTTAAAACATTAAAATTAACAACAACAAAAACTAGCTAAGAAAGGAACCAATCTATAAACAAGGTGGAGGTGGGATCTTTTTAGTTTACTAACCATCTCCAGAGTTCGATTTTGTTCAGAGATGTTGGATTTTTTGGAAGATTGCTGAATAAAAAGGCAGGGTTTTAAAAGAAGATTGGTAGATTTAGGTGCAAGAAGAGTTCACATGCTAGTGTCATTTCTCAAGCGTCATTTCTCAGATGCCCCTATCTAAGCATAAGGTATTGTAGCCAAGCGAAAATAGAGGGCTGTATCTATTGACCAACTGGGGAAGTAGTATAACAGTATGGGCTTTCCCAATCCTAATCCAACATATTAGCCACTATGCTTCACTGACAGATCTTCCAAGAGAAGGATGAAAAAAAAAGTAATATCTGGGTTGATTCCCCTCACCCAAATCCTCCAGTTAGAATTCACTGCATATTGCTTAATTGTATCCTAATAAAGAACAATGCCTGTCTTTGTGTTAGAATAATGTGAAGCTATGTTCACACTATTTCCATTTTCTTGTGGGAAGAGAAATGGGGCAAAGTGGCACAAAAGCTTGTCTTCCTCTTCTTGCTTCAGGACTGGCAATGGAAGTGGAAGTCATGGTGTTTTGCCACAATAAAAGAGTTCTAACTCTCTTACACTGCCAAAAGGAGGATAACATTAAAAATTCGTGGACAAGGACTTGGAGTAGATATGTTTGTCATAGTGTGAGATGGCATAAGGCAGCCCTCCCCATTTCAGAATGATTTGCAACAGCCTGATTTGCAACGGCAGAAGCTGAAACCCTTTTAAAGTCAAGCAAGAAAAAAGGAAGTTAAAAAGGAATGTCCATACATTTTACAAATTTTTCCCTTTTCACCTTAACCATGACATTTGGTGGAACAAGATGAGGAGTTTTTTTGTTTATGCTAGTAGCCTATCTATATTTATTGGTCAGGCTGATTAAAATTGTGGCCTTATGCCCTATTCTCAGTTATTCTTGTAAAGACTTATTTGACATGCTGTTTGTAATATCTTTTTATACAGCTGGAAATCACAGAGTCAGCACTTCAAATCAGTGAAGAGGAGCTTTTACACAGAGCATCTTTTGTGGATATGTGGGTTGAATTGTTGAGGGTGATATGTCAGACAAACAAACAAAACTCACCTTTAAGCAAAATGGTCAATAAGAGCCACAAAGTGCTGAGTGCTTAAAACCCAACAATTGGCCTCCAGAGAGATTGCTAACTGCTTGAAAATGCGCGCTCTTTTGGTTTGTGAGTAAAATATCATCTTTGGTAGTTGCAGAGAATTTCAACAACGTTCATCCTGCTGGGAAAGAGATAATTGGTTTGAACCAACAAAATTGCCATGTCATGACTTTTGATTTAGGCTCACAATATCTTTGAAGTTGTTTTCTAAGCAATTCACATACATACAAACATATAATTGTGTTGCCCAGTCTGTCTGTAACACAATAGCTTTTTCTTTATGCTTTCATTTTTTAAAATGCAGTAGTGTCAGTAGTACTAGATAAATAAATAATCTGTGATAAAACTATAAGCCTCCATTCTTCCTATGGAAAAATTCCTAGGACTGTCAACCAAAATTTCTTCCACCTTCTGTTGACAATTCACTTTAATACTATGGTAAGGAAGAAAAAGACAGAAAAATCTGTGTTGTTTGGATCTTCTATACAATTAACGAGGCTGGATGATTAAATAATAAATGCTTAACTTAAAAGCAATAGCAATAGCAATAGCAGTTAGACTTAAATACCGCTTCATAGGGCTTTCAGCCCCCTCTAAGCGGTTTACAGAGTCAGCATACCGCCCCCACAGTCTGGGTCCTCATTTCACCCACCTCGGAAGGATGGAAGGCTGAGTCAACCTTGAGCTGGTGAGATTAGAACTGCTGAACTGCAGATAACAGGCAGCTGAGATGGCCTGCGGTACTGCACCGTAACCACTGCGCCACCTCGGCTCTGAAGCACTCCCATCATATTCATATAATTCTGAAGAGAACTCAAACTTTAATGTTTATTCTTGCTATGATTAGAAAAGACAACATCTTTCATTCCACTATACTCTAAAGCAGGGGTGTCAAACTTGTGGCCCATGGGCCGGATGCGTCATGCTCTGGCCATGCCCACCCAGTTTTAGCGAAGGAAAAAAGTCACAATACCTCATGTAATGATAACATGATGCTATCAGTTTGACATCCCTGCTCTAAAACTTCCTTCAAACTTACTCTCTATATGGAACTCAAGCATGCTCTTAGAAAGTGGTTGCTGAGTGCTTTGTTCTAGAGTTATTTTTTATTTTACCACTAGCTTACAACCATTGTATTTCCTGGACTTTTCCCATCCTATCCAAATCCTAATCAAACCTAATTAGCTGCTATAATGGTAAGTGGGAATGGCCTTGGGAGATAGGAGGAAGAGTTGCAGACTCGCCATCAGATGAAAGATATCACAGATAACTCCTTCTCAGAGAAGGAGAAGGGAGCATGGGAAATGTTTTAGTATCTAGTTTTTTAGAAAATTAAAAGGAAGAGGAGAAATTTAACGTCATGCAAAGTTCTGTCTTAGTGTTGGAATACAATGTTAATGTATTTTGTATAACTACAGCAGTATTCAGTGTTACTTTCTGGTGTTCACATTGAAAATAAACAGAGTCAGTTTGTTATTCAACGCCGACGGCCATCCAGAGAATATCAGCACGGGGTATATATTTTTCAACCAGTAGATGGCAGTGTTTATAAGTTTGCAATTGCATCTATGGTATACTCCCGGGATGGCGAACCTATGGCACGTGTGCCACAGGTGGCACGCATAGCCATTTATCAGGGCACGTGAGGCTTTGCCCTGTCAACTGGCCAGTGCGCATGTGCTCGCTGGTCAGCTGAGTTTAGCCTTTTTAAAAGCCATTTGTCGTCCTCCCCAGGCTCCAGAAGCTTTATAGGAGCCTGGGGAGGGCGAAAAGAGCCCCCCCCGTCCTCGGAGGCTTCAGGAGCTTCCCTGAAGCCCCTGGAGCGCAAAAAAATGGCCCTATGGGCAAATCGGAAGTTTGGGAAGTGATTTCCGGTTTGCTCATAGGGTCCTTTTTAGTCCTCCGGAGGCTTCAGGGAAGCCTGAAGGTCCCTGAAGCCTCGGGGGGGGGGGGCGGAGGAGGCTGTTTTTGCCCTCCCCAGGTTCCTATAAAGCCTCTGGAGCCTAGGGAGGGTGAAAAAAGCATGCAAAAGGGAGGGAGCGCCTCATGTGTGCATGCGCACTGGGGGGGGTGCATTGCATTATGGTGTGGCACGCCTGCACACGACCCCCTGCGCTCCCCCCATTATGGCACGTGAACCAAAAAAGGTTTGCCATCACTGGTATACTCTGTCTTTTCTCTGAATAAAAGTCCTGTTTCCTTCTGCAGTTAAGCAGAAAAGCACATATGGACTCTGCACTGTCTATTCTGTGGGACTATATTCAGAATTTCTAACACTTAAAATAAAAATAGAGCTAGTACTCCTGGTTGTGCTTCTACCAGGAAAGTTGAATAGTTGCATAGCCTCCTTACATTCGCTATTAAATAACTTAAGAACATGTAGAATTGGTTCATTTTCTCAGAGCTGGAATGTCTGCTGAGTCTAACCATCTGCTCAATGTAGAAATGTAAATCATCCCTGCCAAGTAGCTGTTGGTTTCTTTACCTTCTACAGTCAAAGGAAGTGGTTTGGAACCAGAGAAAAACATTTAGGTTCCTATGGAAGAGAGGAACGGAAAATTAGGGACAACGTTTCAGCAGCTTTAGTTGCTGATGTTTATAATAATCGATCTGAATCTGCTATCCCTCAGATGTGCTGAATTACAAATCCCATATTTCATCAGTCAGTCTGTTTTATGATTAATACTGGCTGGAAAGGCATAGGGATTATAATTTAACTCATTCGAAGAGCTCCAAATGCTGCTTCTCTACACACCCATGCATTCTGTCTTTCACACCATGAGGGAGATGGGTGGTTAAGAAGTTTGAAAAATGAATGTTTGAATGAATGCATGAATAAATAAATACCCACACAAATAATGCCTTTCTTTGAATTTTCAAAGAGGAATAAATAGCAGTCTTTTCTCATCCACACAGTAGCAATACTGGGAGGCATATTAATTGAAAGAAAGGTTGAGCTAAAGTCGTCTAGAGAGCTAAATATTGAGTTGGTTATTGTTTCTTTATATATCGATGGGATTTCTTATTTCATAATCAGTGGATTTTATATGTTCCTGCATTATCATTGGCAGGTGTCCAGCTGTTTAAATACTTAGCAGATGTAATTGTGTGATCCTGCTATAGAATATCCATGTAAAAATAATGTAACAATCATGTAAAAATCTTTTGGCATTTTCTGGTTCTCTCAAATTCAAATGCTAGTTTATTGCACAGATACTGTACGGGTGGTTTATGATTTCAGTATCAACATTATTCCTATACTGTTAAAATAAAATCACCACTTGATGAAATTTCAAAATAAAATGTGGATCAGATCATAGTTGCTTAGAGATTTCTTGTTCCTATGAAGATGAGAAGTTGCCTCAACATATTTGCCTAATAAGGAGACAAAAAATGGAAAATTGAAATTATAAGACTAAAGACTAACTAATGGAGAGAAATATTCCCCATATCTAATTATAGATTACTTTAAGTTCTTTTTAAAAACGTATTTGTGGTTCAATAGGAACGAAAGTAATGGCAGATAAATGCATTCATATCTCTGTAACGTCATAGAGTACTTGCTGGGTAATAGATTGCTTATGTCTTGACACAAAGGATTTTGTCAGTGCATTGCCTGAATAATTTTCCTATTTAATCAAAAATTGTGAAAAGTATGAAATATATGCAGGGTTATATCTGACTGATCTCTGAAGTTAACTAATTAATTTAAGCAAACTTGAACACAGTTTCATGACTGATTTATTAATGATCTTAGTAGAGATAATCCAATTGAAGCTGAACTCATGCCAAACTGACAAATTCATCACAAGGTTACATATTTTAAAATTGCCATTTTTTGGAGGGGAGGATGGACCTTCTTACTGGAGAAAAAAATGTCCACCCACTCCAGTATGCTGGCAAAAATTAAAATGAATATTTACAACTAAAATAGTGGTAGATAACAGCTAAGGCAATATTTTTCAAAACTGGCAATTTTAAGATATATGGATTTCAACTCACACACTTCCTCAGCTAACTTTGCTGGCTAAGGAATTTTGGGAGTTGAAACCCACACATCTTAAAGTTACCAAGGTTGAGATTGAGAAACACTAAATTAAGGCAAGAAGGAATCTAAAAAAAATAGGAGCCAAAACTGACATTTCTGGGCTAAATCCAGAAGATAGTCCAACTATTGATATGCTAAGAGGCAAAAGGAAAATCCAGTTCTACAGAGTTATATATACAATTGATAAGTTGACTATCAGAATCATGAATGAAAGTAAACGAAGTTGTCAGAACAAAAATATTAAAAATGAATATTGACGTCTTGAGAATCAGTGAAATGAAATGGTTCTGAATTGTCACTCAGAAGACCACTAAATCTGTGGACAAGAAAATAATAGAATAAATGGGGTAGCCATAATTGTTAATAAATAAATACTAATCAATGCTTTTGGAGAACCACGGAATTGATAGAATGAATATTATGGTAATCCAAGTCAATGCTACAACTACAGATGTAGAGGATATTAATACTGATTGGTTCTACCTGGACTTGTAATAGAAAAAAGGAAATTATCCAGCCAACTTCCAAAGAAGAGTAAAAAGGGACATGGAGTTATATCCAATTAAGCAGTTCAAAGAAATTGAGGATACAATTGATTTGAAATGACAATTTAAGGAGCCAAGGTGGCGCAGCAGTTAAATGCAGCACTGCAGGCTAAATCAGCTGACTGCAGTTCTGCAGTTCGGCTGTTCAAATCTCACCGGCTCAGGGTTGACTCAGCCTTCCATCCTTCCGAGGTGGGTAAAATGAGGACCCGGATTGTTGTTGGGGGCAATATGCTGATTCTGTAAAGCGCTTAGAGAGGGCTGAAAGCCCTATGAAGCGGTATATAAGTCTAACTGCTATTGCTATTGCTATTAAGAAAGTTAAAGAAAATTTAGTTAAGTATTTTTGCAAACATGCACAATAATCAAAGACGATATAAAAATTAGCAGAAGACTAAATGATTACATCCTATTATCATAAATGTCAGCTTAAAAGAACTCAAAGCAGCAGTTACCGACAGACAAATCTGATTTGCTTATTGGGCTATATTTAAAATTGAACATTTCCTTGTCATGCTTCCTAACATACCTATTTAATAGACAGTTTTAGGTATATTGAGTGAGGTTCTGAATTAAAGGAGCAGGTCTTAACAGTTTCTGACTTAACATTTAGGAGGAAGTGGTAGTTGCAGATGTTGCTCAGAAATAGCAGAATCTATTGGAGATCTCAAATAACCAGTCAGCTGTGGATGCAGAGAAGGAAATTGAGTCACCTGACTTAGAGATTAAATAGGAAAAGTTCCTCATTTGGGTGGCAACATCAAGGGAGTAGAATAAAAAGGCACAGTGAAAATCCTGAAAAGAAAGAAGATTCAAGAAAATAAAGGTCCCTGAGTCAGGGTGATGAAGCAAAAGCTTGATAAACAATGTTCCAAAGTTGAGGCTAAGCATGAACTGCTTCTGATTTCTGGCTCTTGGAGGTGGGGGAAGGGAAGCTTTTCCCCCCTTGAATTCTTGCATTCCTACAGAGTTATGAGATGTGTAGCCATCATAAAGCCCTTTTATATAAGTTTGACCTTTTGTATGTGCAGTTGCTGTCAGAGGACCCAGAACTTCTGTTTTGCTTGATTCTGATTCATCAAGTAATAGAATCTGATTTGGAGGAAATTTTTTATATCCCTTCACAAGACATTTTTTGAAATTTTCAACAAAACTAGCTGCTAAGAGACAAGCTGAAGATGACCAATGCAGAATCACCCCTCTTCTTCTTTTTTTTTGCAAACTTCTCTTCAGTAGCTAAGATTATTTCCTCAGATTTATGTCTCAGAATGAGAAATGGCCATTACAGTGACCGACACTTCTGATTATAGCAAACCTTGCTCAATTTATGATCCTCCTACAAGATCTGGAGTTTGATTCTTGAACCCCAAGTAATCTAATTCAAACACAGACTCTGTCTTCATTTGTTGTTTTTATCTGTTTGTTTGTTTTTGCATACTTATTATTCTTTTGAATGTTTATTTGGAATGAGCTGACTCCAGAAGAAAATCTGTTTGCTAATTTTCCCCAAAGAGAACATTTGAACACTTTGGTTCTTATGTGCTTTTCTATTTGCATGTGTTAATTACATCGTTTATTTTATATTTTGAGAAATTGTTGTCTGTGTGGTCCTTGAGAAAATTCACTACACTGCACCGTTACCAGAATTTTATTCATATGTGTCAGAATGTCCATATGTGTCTGGGTCACATTTTAGAAGAGGGCTGTAAAACTTCTGGCCCATGATCCGGATGTGTCACATGCTGGCCACGGACACGCCTGGTTTAGCAAAGGGGGGAAAAAGTCCCACTATGTCATGTGACGCCACTGTGATGATGTGATTCTGACACCCCTTTTCTAGAACATAGAATTGTTCCATTCAAATTGCTAGAGCCAGAGTAATATACTTTTCTGCCTTGTGAGGTTGAAACAAAGGATGACCTGAACCTAAAATAACAAACTCCCATGCTGGGTACCTTCTAACTGACATATAGTTTCTTAGTATAGGACTTGCTGAACATCATAGTGCCACGTTATATCAAATCTTGGATTATGTTATGTAATATATGAAGAACAACTATTAATGTGGAGACAATTATTTTTCTTCCCACTTATGTCAATGGCAGAATAATTTCTAGTTCTTATGCAATATCTGGAGTTTTATTAAGTCAAGTCATTAATTCGCCATGAGTGGGTTATTTATTTAAAGCATGAACAAACACTTCTCACTTAGCCTTAAAGCTCTCTATAACCTTCAATAGTATATAAAAACAGTAGAATTTGTTCATGACTAAACCTCGTCCTCGTCCTCGTCCTCGTCCTGCTCCTCCTCCTCGTCCTGCTCCTCTTCCTCCTCCTCCTCCTCCTCCTCCTCCTCCTCCTCCTCCTCCTCCTCCTCCTCCTCCTCCTCCTCCTCCTCCTCCTCCTCCTCAAGACTGCAGTGAAACATGGTCAGTGAAATATGTTGTCCTAAACTTTAGGTCTTTTGTTTAAGCATTTGTGCTTTTGGAACGAGCTTCAGGAGAAAATTGTTTCCTTGTGCATAAACATTTTTGAGAATTCAGCCCAAGTATGTATGTATTGGTTTTTTTTCAGGACATCTGCAAAGATAAGCACCCAGTTTATTGCTTTAATACCAAAAACAAAACAAGCAGCAAAGGTTCTGAAATTTGTCATTCCAGATAGTTCAAGAAGGTTGCTATGGATACTCATGATCAGGGGTGGGATCCAGCTGGTTTGGACCAGTTCGGGCAAACCAGTAGTTCTGGTGAGTAGTTGGCACCGCCTACCCACCCCTGCCCTTTCCTGTCCTATATTTCTCTGTTTTGTAGCTCAGTTGATTCGCACAGCACAGCAGATTGCTGCTCATCAGCTGTTTTACTCACCGGCACGGACATAGACGTTAAAATGGATGGTTTTGAATGCTGCATGCAGGCACAAAGCACACATTAGACGCATGCATATGCAAAGCGCTCATGTACGTGCTCACCGAACTGGTTGTTAAACCAGTTGCATCCCACTGCTGCTCATGATCCATCAGAAAACCTTAAAAAATGCCCCTAATCTTAGAGGAGATGGGAAGGAAAAAGGAAAGCAAGGCAAAGAAAACCTCTGAGTTTTGATGGCTAAGGCCTCTACTGAGAACAGTCATGATGGATAGAACTCATGGATAGAAACCCAGATGAACCTCCACTATCCTACTTCTAGAGCAGATGGTCTTGCTACCCACAGGGTAGTTGGCTGCAATCATCTCTGTGAGGAGGTAGAAAATACCCCCTTCCATGCTAGTAGAGAGTAAAAGTGGCAAGTTTCCAGGATGTACACAAATATGTTCCTTTTCTGTGGGACCCAGGTTCCACCTGTGACCATTTTAGTTTTGCTGCTTGCGCACTGGCATATCTGATTTCATTGCATCAAGCATTATTGGCAGAGCAAGACTTCTAAAAAGTCCTGTAGGCTCTGATGAAACATATTGAAAACAGGAATAATAAAAATGTTCCTTTCACATTCTCATCTCTTATAGCACATTTTGCAATCTAATACATCTGTCATGGTGAGAAACATAGTTGTTTTAAAAAGAGATTACCCCTGGGCTTTATATGTTTAATTAAAGGGCATGTCTATGTGTTTAGGCTTCTGGTTTTCCTTTAAATTCGACTTTTCAAATAAGATAGGCATTTCAGATAATGTACTACACTACATTATATTATCTAAATAAAATATAACAAACAGAAATTGCATTGATTTCCATTTGTATGTGTGTGGGAAATAGCACATTATTTTTCCCACAAGGTGGTACTGTGGTACCATGATTACTTAACTTTTTACTTCTTGTAGATTCATTTGTTCTGAAACCCATTTTTAGACAGTTAAATGAGAGCATTTGAAAAATTAATCATGTCTGAAAAATACTGTGATCACCATGTTACTGTTTTTATTTTGCAAACTGGTTATAGATTCTGTTATAAACCTTTTGCAACACTTTCCTATACATTTTTTATTTTTAAAACTTTCATTTACAGAAGTTTCTTTGTGGAAAATACTTTTTTAAAAATGTTTTGAAATGCAATCAATGTTTGCTGGAAACTTGGATTTAAATTCTGAAAATGCTTATTGGGAAAGGGTGTAATTGAATTTACTGTGATAGTTAGTTGTATGTCCTATATCAGAAGTTTTGAAGAGTATTTCACTAAATGCAAAGGCAAGATTTCAATTTGCACTAGCACACATGTGGTGTTGCAGTGGTTAGAATGTAGTATTGCAGGCAAATATTGCCCGCAGTCTGGAGTTCGATCCTGATGAACTCAAGGATGACTCAGCCTTCCATCTTCTGAAGTTAGTAAAATGAGGATCCAGATCATTGGGGCAAAAGCTGACACTAAATCACTCAGAGTGCACTACGGTATAATAAAATGTGGTAATAAATGTATATATTTAATGTATGTATATAGAGCCAAGGTGGCACAGTGGTTAGGGTGCAGTACTGCAGGCCACTTCAGCCGACTGTTATCTGCAGTTCAGCGGTTCAAATCTCACCGGCTCAAGGTCGACTCAGCCTTCCATCCTTCCGAGGTGGGTGAAATGAGGACCCAGACTGTGGGGGCGATATGCTGACTCTGTAAACCGCTTAGAGAGGGCTGAAAGCCCTATGAAGCGGTATATAAGTCTAACTGCTATTGCTATATTGGGAAATGTTAAATGTTAGTTCCATTCACATTACATAGTATTAGTATGATTCAAAATACTATTAATTGATATGATACAGGTAGTTCTTGACTTATGACCTCAATTGAGCCCAAGATTTCCATTGCTAAGCAAGACAATTTTTAATTGTGCCCCATTTTATGACCTCTTGTGCCACATGTGTCGTTCATGGAATCACTGCAATTAAGTGAATCATATGGTTGTTAAGTGAGTCTGGCTTCCCCCATTGACTTTTGTTTGTCAGAGCCAGCTGGAAAGATTACAAATGGTGGTTGCATGGCCGCACAACAGTGCAATTGTCATAAATACATGCCAGTTGTTAAGTGTCTGAATTCTGTTTATGTGGAATGCTGCAATAGTCATAAGTGCGAAAACTGTTTATAAGTTGCTTTTTTCAGTGCTGTTTTAACTTTGAATGGTCACTGAACAAATGGTTTGTAAGCTGAGGACTATTTGTATTGCTACTATATGAATTGAGAAAATCACAACTTTTGACAGAGGCAAGTGGATTAAGGGTAGACAGCACTATTCTAAAAGTCACAAGAGAGAATTCCACAACGGAAAGGTCTTACACACACACACACACACACACACAATTACACTGGCCTGCTGAAATGTTTATAATATTCTCAATTCTCAGTTTTGGATTCTGGACCATTAACCAACACCATTTTGTCCCCTACAAATTGGGCAATACCTCACATGGATTAGTAATAAACAAGTACTGTATGCTTTACATTTCAGTTTTGGGTTTTTTTGAGACCTGTCAAAGGTGTATCATTCTTTGACTAGTTGGTTAGATAGCAATAGCAATAGCAGTTAGACTTATATACCACTTCATAGGGCTTTCAGCCCTCTCTAAGCGGTTTACAGAGTCAGCATATCGCCCCCACAGTCTGGGTCCTCATTTCACCCATGGAAGGCTGAGTCAACCTTGAGCCGGTGAGATTAGAACCGCTGAACTGCAGATAACAGTCAGCTGAAGTGGCCTGCAGTACTGCACCCTAACCACTGTGCCACCTCAGCTCTATTCAGGAGTACTTCTGACAGGAACAATCACAGCTCAAATTACACTCATCAGGATAAAATGTCCTGTGCTTTTGAAGCCCAAATTAGAAGAGGCAAAAAGTCACAGATGTACTTTCAACTCTTCTCTTCAGGGCAAAGATGGCACCAATATACAGGTAATCCTTGACGTACAACAGTTCATTAAAATGGTTCTGAAATAAGCAACTTATGATTGTTTTCAAAGTTACGATCTTGCAGCACCCCCTATGATCATGTGATCAAAATTCAGATCCAGTTTGCAACTTGTTCATATTTATGTGCCCCAAGGTCTTGTGATCCCATTTTGCAGCTTTCTGACAAGCAAAGTCCATGGGGAAGCAATATTCACTTAACAATCGGGTAACTAACCTATCAACTGCAGGGATTCACTTAACAACTGATACAAGAAAGGTTGTAAAATGGGGCAAAACTCACTTAACAAATGTCTTACTTAACAACATAAACTTTGGGCTCAATTGTGGTGATAAATCAAGGACTACCAATATTCATATTTATTCCATCACACATATCACACATTTGTTATTGCTCAGGGTCAAAAATTTTCACATTGCTCTTCAGTAACTATGAGAAAATTACAGGTATTAATCATGTTGAGCCTTTTAGCTTGGAACTTGTATTCAGATATATTTGTTTAAAGATTCCTGGAACAGAAAGGAAGATTCTGGAGAATTTTCTAACCTAATTTTATGTTCTCATAAAAGAAGATGGAGAAAGAGCTCCTGCAGTACTGGAGCTTCAGGAAGGTCTTGGGTTGAATTTGGAATATTACCTATTGACCTGTGGTGGTGTAGTGGTTAGAATGCTGTATTGCAGGCTAACTCTGCTCACATTGCCAGGAACTTGATTCTATCAGCCTTCTATCATTCTGAGGTCAGTAAAATGAGGACTCAGATTGTTGAGGACAATATGCTGATACTTAGAAAGGGTTGTAAAGCACTGTGAAGCAATATACAAGTCTAAGTGCTATTACTAAATGACTCTCTCTTATCTATTATGATGTTACCGGTACCTATTATTACGGTATTACTACAGGGTTGCTAGCCATGGTCCTGAATTCAAGTGAAGGATCTTGGAACTGGACCTGCACAGCTGCATATGTCAACTGAGGACTATCCAGCTAAGGCCTGTTCAAGGTACATGATTCACTTCTCCAAAGGGAACCTTTTAGGAACAGATGGGAACCATTGCTCAAACCTTTTCCTTTCCCTTCCAAATTCAATATTGTGTCAGATGTACTGTAGTTGCTATCAATAGGCCTTTTTGCTGAGTCTGAAAAGGGACAGGAATGGAGATAGGCAAGAACAAGTTTCTCTTTAAAACAAAGAAGACATTGGTTTGCATCTGTCCCAAAAGCAAAGTGATGGCAGAAGGAAGAGTTATAGGGGAGAGGGAGGAAGAAAAAGAGCAGAGTTGGAGGCAGAAAATGAGAATCACCAAAGGAGATAGGAATGGATGGTCGGGAGGGAATCTTGCGTCTTTTTTGATATCAGAAAAATTCAGGAAGCTAAGAAAGGAAAAGCTGAACAAGAAAAACTTGCACCTGAGTATCAAAAACTGCATGTTGTCATCCAGCTAAGAATGGAAGAACCACCATAGGAGGAACAAACTGGATTATGTGAAGATACTGCATAGGCAATCTACTCATTCTAGAGAAAAGAAGTCCCTATTACCATATTTTTCCTTGTATGTAGTTATCATATGTGTTCTGATTTGTGATTGCTTGATTCACATATAGAGTCTATGTGGAACTCAGCATTTGTTAATATTTCCCCACCAATTTTCACCCAACTTTGAATATCTTCTTTTATCTGGATAATGCAGTTTAAAACTAAACAAATTCATTCTTCTAATAATACTTACCCTAAGGTATTTAGTAGAATCAGGAATAAATAAATCATACTTTTCTTTATTTACAGATTTAAAATAGATGGTATAGCTTGCTACAATATTAGACTTATTCCAATTTTCTGCATACTCAGAAAGAGACCCATGACCCATGAATACTATCTTCACTGGAATGCAATACATTTCTGGTCTCAGAGTGTTGGTTAACACCATTTATAGTTCTGAAGGATCACTAGTTTCCTTAAACATCTTTAACTAAGACTTTATTATCAACAACAAAGTCCAAGTTATGAAGTGTAGCTGCCTGGCACCTAGGTTTTTCTGTGATAGTTTTGAGATCGTGAATATCCTCCCTATAAGGCATGCTTCATATCACAATCTTTTTTCTTATTTTAGTATGCTCATATTTTGATATTTTAAAAAACTCTGCCATAGTGTTTTAAAATTTGTTTTATTCCTGCTGTTTTACTTTTGCTCCTGAAAGCTATTAAAGCCTTGCTAGCTGTTGTTTTTATTTAATGTTTAGATTGCCATTTTAAATCATTTTGTAGGCTACCATGGAAAATAAGATTTGTTTGTAAAGGCAACACATATTTTAAAAAAATAATTAAACCAATACCTGATTGACAGATAGATAAGCCACTATTAACCAGACAAAGAAAGACAGAGTACTTAGGACAAGTAATATGTGATGGAATGATAGATTGCTTTCATTCTACTAAAGTAAGTAAAGAGTTATGTGGGTGCTTCTTTATAGAGAGACTAAGGGAAAATTCGAAGAATTTGGAGAGTGAGGAAGGGAGGTTAAGAAAAGAGATAAGTGGTTGCTAGTGCAAAAATGTATAAAAGAGCCGAGGTGGCGCAGTGATTAGAGTGCAGCACTGCAGGCTACTTCAGCTGACTGCAGTTCTGCAGTTCGGCTGTTCAAATCTCACCAGCTCAAGGTTGACTCAGCCTTCCATCCTTCCGAGGTGGGTAAAAATGAGGACCCGGATTGTTGGGGGCGATATGCTGATTCTGTAAACCGCTTAGAGAGGGCTGAAAGCCCTATGAAGCGGTATATAAGTCTAGCTGCTATTCCTATTGCTAAAAGCAAGAAAGGAAATAAAAGTAAAAAGAAGTTGTTTATAAAAAAGACAAGCATAGGCTATTCTTGTGAGAGTATTCCATACTTAGAGCAACCACTCAGGAATTTTGTAGACACACCATTCTAAGCAAAACCAGTGCATTCTTGAAGTAGTATTATTCAATAACACTTAATTGAAGAGCAGCTGCTTGAGGGCAGGGGTGTCAAACTAATGGCCTGTGGGCCAGATGTGTCACATGCAGGCCACACCCACCCCAGGGAAGGGAAAAACATTGTGATACATCACGTGACGGCAATGTGATGCCACGAGTTTGACACTGGTAGTCTAGGGATTAAGGTATTGGACTATGAGTGGGGGAACTTGAATGCAAATCCTGCCATATGCCTCACTCTCATCCCTAGAAACAAGATAATTGTTGTTAAAATGTGGAACTTGTTTAGGCAGTCACCAGGAGTCAACACTACCAGCACCCAACTTAAATTGTTCATTATATTGGAGGAGAAATAAAGTAAAATAAAATCAGCATGTCCTCCATATTGAGATACTAAATTTCTTAGAAAAGAAGCAATCTTAAAGAAGAAAACTTCTGTATTAGAATTTTTCAGTTTATAATTCTGAAGCAGTGGTAGTGAGATTGTAAGTGAGGATAATAATTCTCCAGATTGAGTAGAAATTGTGCCACTTGTAACTAAATAAACTCGGTTACACGACATTCTCTAATGTTGGTCTGCAGAGTGAAATCCTAAATTTGAGTTGCTTTGTTGCGTTTATATCCCACTGTAATCCAATGACACTTAACACATCAGAATGTAATTAAACTATAAAAATACGTTAAAATTCATTTTTACTTGGTTAACATGATTATAATCACTGGTACATCACTGCCTTATTCATTTCATACAGCAATTAATATGAAAGGACTACATTGTCTTGAGTTCTATCAATACCTACCCAAAGGGATTTCAGGAGTACAAGAAGATAATGGTGAGCACATTTTGGAAGTTCTCTCATTTAATAGATTAAACCTCCCAAATATAACCCTGTCTATAGATAACCACCTGGGAATCTTGATTCTTGGATCCATTATCTTCCAGTAATGAAACAATTAATGTTGGATTCATGGAGGCTGTTATTCACCTGGGAAAATTATCCCCAGGAAATTGGTCTCGGCAAATACTCTTTGTTATGTCTTGGTGCCTTATGAGGAACATTCTGATGCTTGAATCCAGATGGGTTATGGAGCTATCTATGCATGAAGGTTCATGTTTGTATGAAGCATGTTGATGATTTCCAGGTTCAAGTCCTGCAGGCATAACATTATGGATGGGTCAGGTCTGTTTCTGAAAAACCAGATCCTAAATATGGTTTCCTTTCCAAATTCTCTTTCCGGGATAATACATTGCTCATGTTTTTCAATATATGAGGAGTTCAAAGATCATAAAATAATGTATATAAAAAACCACGTCATTAGAAATATTGATATTCAAACGTCATGAAATGTCAACTTTAGGTGTAAAGTAAAATTCTGAACTTTCAAAAAACTATACATAATTTCCACATGAGAATATTTAAATTGCTTATTTAGATGACTGGCTGCTATGTTTTGGAATATTGTTTGAAGTAAATATATCTCACTTTTGGAACTGTTAATTAAATATTGCATCTGGCTTTCTGCTATTTCCATACATCTGCAGCAGTATAAATGAAAGTATTGAAAATATAAAATTTAAATCAAAATAAACATTTTATTAGTAAAAACTGTTTATAATCAATTTCCAGCCTTTCCTGTCTTTGTTTTATCAGAATTAATTCAACACACACAATAGGAATCTCATCTTATTAAGATGTATTTTGGTTAATGGCATCTTGAGTTTTCAATGGCTTTTCAAACTTTCAAGTTTGTTTTGTCTGAGTCTTTTCCTTATACTTTATAATTATATTTTTCTTTAGAGCACGGGACTGTGTAGACAGTTTAAATGCCTCTAAAAATAAAAACATAGAACAAGACAGGCAATTGGATTATGAACACTTAACACTGTTAGAATACCTGTTGATTGGAAAACCTGCTTATCATCCTGTAGAGCACTCACACACACAGTTAACTAAACTGTGTTTTTTTGCATGATCTCATAGAAAATGAAACACCTTCAAGTGTAGCACCTTCAAAGGGATTAAACAATTCTTAGAACTATTCAAACTGTAGGCAGAACTAGAAGATCAGATTATTTAAATACCAATTCTTTGGAGAAAGTAAAGCATGACCATTGTTGCGTGCCATATGTATGTGAATAAAAGTTACATTACGGATCATTTAAAAAAAACCACATAAACAGTGAATGTCAACTAAAAAGGCCATGCCAACATTGACTTTTGGTAAAAATAAAAGTTTAGGGAGTATTTGCTTTTGTAGAGTATTTTTCAATGCAGTAATAAAATAGAACGGAATTTGGGAGAATGGATCCCTTGCAGATTATAAACAGGATGTGAAAGCTGTTTAAAACCAGGGAGATTAAAAAAAACACCTCTGGTTGAATAGAACTTGGTTTCTAATGCATTTCAAGGAAAATCATTATCTAGGGAAATCTGATGCTTGATCAAAATGTTTAGGATAATCTCTCTGCTACTGAGATATTGGTACCCTCAGAAGGTTGTGTTTGTGAATTGCATTTTTTCATTTAGCACTTCTTTACTATCACCTCAAAATAAGGAAGTTCCTGGAAGTCAACAATAGAATTGAATAACATTTATTTCCCAGTATATAATCTGAAGCTTATTTGTTTTGGATAATACCTCAGGTATATAATCTGACATTCCTTTTGTGATATAAATTAAAAACTTTAACCTTAGTTTTCTTTGTCCTGAGGGAGTCAGTATTTGTTGTTCACTCGTGCCAAATGTTCTAATGCTTTGGCTCTGGTTTCTTTTCTTTCATTCTCAAAAGCCCAGTGCAAAGATGATACAATTGAAGCCTTACTTCTGAATACAAATCCTCCTATGTGCTTTCCATCAAGAGCTCTTATATCCGCTAATAAAGGTATTTATTATCTCAATAGAACAGGCTAATCCAAAGTGAAGTTTCTGTCAAACATGATACTCCATATGGTAAAATTACAGTTGCCCTGAGAACCTTACATTTTGTACTTTTAACATTTTTATGTCCGTTGACTTGATACCAACCAGCTATTCAGCATCTACTTATCACTGAATTATGAAAATGGCAAACCATTTCATATTTCTGCCCACAAAAAGTTAAGCTTAACGTGTGGGACCCTTCACCTTTCCCTATTTAATGAAAATAGAATATTAGGCATAATCGGGTATTGTTGTAGATTATTTATATTTCATATCTGCTCTTAAAAGTAATTTATTTTTCAAGTCAGCTTTAAGCATGCAATTAAAATCAGTGTTCTGAATTATTTTTTACAGAGCTTCCTTTTATAGAAAGGAAGACTCAAAAAATGAGATGAATCAAAGGGAAATAAAAAAAATGAGACCAAAGCAGTAGAAATAAAATGACAAGAATCATGAGATTAAAAACAATTCAAATTTATAAAACCAGATTTCAGCACCACAAGGGTAATGATAATTTTGGATACTTTTGTACAAAACAGAAACCTCAGGTTAGGTGTACAAGTGCACTGTAAGGCATTGTAGGGCTAGAAATGTCTGAAAACAGACTATAAGATGATCTTCATTTGTAAATGCCTCATGCATGCTTATAGAAAGACTGGGATTGGTCTTTGTGACTAACAATCATAGCTGTCCCTGATCCTAATTGAAAGAAAAGCCTATATGTGTTCAGGATGCTCATGTACTCTAAGATGTTCACAAGATGGGATCCCTACTTCCTCCTCCTCCTCCTCCTCCTCCTCCTCCACCACCACCACCACCACCACCACCACCACCACCACCACCACCACCACCACCACTACTACTACTACTACTACTACTACTACTACTACTACTAGCAATTATTTTTATGTATGTATGGTGTTATGTATTGAATATATACAGTTGTGTTAAGCCTTGCTAAAGTGAAACTAGCCTTTAGATGACCCTAACTGTTAACTCCAACTGTTTTGGAGGGAAACTTAGAACATTCATATTTGGACGGGCGTTTTCAAGGATTATGATTGGTTAAGGCCTTGTGGGCCCAGGGCAGGGGTGGGTTTCTCGCCCCGTTCCAACCGGTTCGGTTGGAACGGGGCCGGCGGCATCCTTGTGCACGTGCGTGGTGCACGCATGCGTACTAGCATCTGTGCGATGCTCCAGCTGCTCCTGGAGGATCGCGCAGGCGCTGTATGCGTCCTGCGCATGCGTGGAAGCGCAGAACTCATCAAAACCGGGTAAGGAGCGTGGGCGGGCGGGTGGCCCTTCGCCGTTCCCGGAAGTTACTTACTTTCGGGTTCGCTGACCAACTGGTTCGCGGGGACCGCCGCGAACCGGTTGAAACCCACCCCTGGCCCAGGGTATAAATTACAGGCATTGCCTGCTGTTCCTTAGTTCCAGTTTAATTTAATAAATGCTGTTGTAGCTATGCTGGTCTGCTTTTTGCCTATTGAAACCCACAAAAAAAATTGATTAATTTTATATCTTGCCTCTTCTTAGCACTCCCGCTTCCCAGTCTTTCCCACAACTTTCTGAGGTATGGTCTGAACAAGAGTGATTGGACTAAAGATTACTTCCATGTCTGAGGTTGGATTTGATCCTGCCTCTTCCTAGTACCAGTCAAACACTAACCACCACACCAGAGGTGGGTTCCTATCAGTTTGCACCTATTCGGTAGAACCGGTTCATCAAATCTACCGAACCGGTTAGAAGAGGTTCCACCAGTGGACCCGGAAAGCAGGCCACAGCTACAGAAGAGTTTCCAAATTTTTTTGAAACCCACCACTGGTCCTTGGATATGATTATTCTTATCATGCTCATATTTATAAAATTCAGTGCCTCTGTGAAAGGTAAGGATGACTACTGCGTTTGTGGTGCAATCAAAACATTGCGTGTGTAAAAGTTGTTTTAACGCAACACGCACACGCAAAGATGCCTTTTAAAAAACAAGTTTACATCATATTCTTATGCATGCCAGTGCTGTGTGTGAGGTAATTTAAGGTGGTTCTGACAAGTGTCGTTGGCATCTTCATATCCGGTCACATGGGCAGCAAGCCACTCCCATCTGGTCACATGGGTGGCAAGCCACTCCCACAAAGGAGGCTACACCCACAGAGTAGGTTCGAACAGTTTTTGAAACCCACCACTGCACCACACCATACTACCACCTATCCTTTGTGCTAAAGTTGAGGAAGAACAATCTTTACAAATGTCATTCAGATCTTCTAAACCATGAAATCATATCAACAAATGAGTAACTAATTTTTCCTTTTGTATAGTTATGAATAAAAATTAGTAAAATACAAAAGCATCCTCTTATCTTCAAGGGCAGGCAATTAAACTGGCATTATCCTCAAGTACTGCCTTTAATAAAAATCAGACTTAATATCTTATTCATGAGGACACATTAAGAAATACACCTAAAAACAGATTTGCATTTAGCTTTTTTTTTTAAAAAAAAAAAAAATCGAGGGTTTAAAATATTGATCTTTTGTGTAAAAATGGCTAGTTTTGAAAATGCTTTTGTTCAGATAGAATGCAACATTGTGTGAGACATTGCTTGAACGTCTCAATAATAAATACACATTTTTAAAAGAAACTGTCTGAATTTGACTGAAGAGTAGTAAAGACTTAGAAGGGTCTGTGTCTGTCTGCTGCTGTCTGATTTATAATGGAGCATATGGGAAGACTGGGGGTTCACTGTTTTCTTCTTTTGGTATTTTGTTTACCAATTTATTATGGTTAAACTTTTAATGTCTGTGCCAGCAAATCAGTGTTGCCTGTTCACAAATACATATATTTTCTCTATAACAATCTGTATCTTAACCTGGTTCTTCAATCTTCCAAACGTATATCCATCATCTCTGTAACTGAATCCATCCTTCTGCTCATCCTTTTCTTCTCTTTCCTTTTTCCTAGCCTTCTTCATAAGAGCTAAGTCTTCAGATGACATGTGCAAAACAGAATAATTTCAGCATGGTTATTTGTGCCTCAAGGGAGAACTTTGTGTTGATTTATTTCACAATCCAGTTATAGGTAGTCCTCAACTTATGACCACATTTGAGCCCAAAATTTATCTTGTTAAGCGAGAAAGCTGTTGTGTGAGTTTTCATTTCCATTTTACAGCCGTGGTGGAGCCACAGTGGTGCAGTAGTTAGAGTGCAGTACTGCAGGCTACTTCTGCTGCCTGCCGGCTGCCTGCAATTTGGCAATTCAAATCTCACCGGCTGAAGGGTGACTCAGGCCTCCATCCTTCCAAGGTCGGTAAAATGAGGACCCAAATTGTTGGGGGCAATAGGCTGCCTCTGTAAACCGCTTTGAGAGGTCTGTAAAAGCACTGTAGAGCAATATATATATCTAAGTGCTATTGCTAAATGCTATTGCTATTTGTTAAGTGAATAACTGCAGTTGTTATGTGGTAACAAGGTTGCTAAGGGAATCTGATTTCCTCATTGACTTTGCTTCTCAGAAGGTTGCAAAACGTGATGCCATGACTCTAGGACTCTGCAACCGTCATAAATATGAGTCAGTTGCCAAGCATTTGAATTTTGATCACATGACCATAGGGGATGATGCAAGTGTCATAAGTGGAAAAACTGGTCATAAAACATTTTTTTCAGTGCCACCATAACTTTAAGTGTTCACTAAACAAAATGTTGTAAGTCAAGGACTACCTGTATTTGTTTTTTACTGGCTGCCCAAGGGAATCCCAGGAGTTTTCTACAGAACCAAAGTTCAAAAATGTCAATATTCTTCTTATCCCGTTTCTTTTTCAAAGTGTAGCTTTTACTTCTATTGAGGGTTACAGGGAATACCATTGCTTGCATTTTTTTCTGATTTTTGTAAGTATAAACACATCAGGGCTTCTGAATATTTTTTCTCCAAATAAACTGTTTTAATCATTATTTAATGAAAAGCAGCAACCAAGTGCTGCCAATAAATAAACATAAATACAGGATGGCATCAGTCAGAAGTTACATCTTTCTTTGAACTCGCAGGTTGGTTTGAATTATGATGCAGCATAAACAGGATAGCAGTTATGGGAAGATTATAAGTATTTTGGCAAAAATATGCTATATGACTTTCCATGGACAGATGTGCTTGATTCTTACATACTGTATATCTTCATAATCAATAGATGTGTCTTTCTAAAAATGCAATGTTTAAAATGTCATACTAATTATATCTAGAGAACTTAGCTGCTTTAACTTTTGTGATCTGGTCTTGATTGTAATAAAATGTTTGTTTGTCCATATATGGAGAGCAGGACTTGGCTCCAGTACAGATATGAAGATTTCACTGGAAAGACTTTATTGATAAAATATATCATATGACCTTGTTCTGTATGAATTCTGAAAACATGTCTCCCTCAGGAATAACTTCCTTTGTTTATACTTATATTCTTCTGTTTAATTTTTATAGAGAATGTAGTGCATATTGCATTTTCTGTATATTAGAATGGATGCCTAAAATGGACTTATTTTTCATATACATGATTATACTGAATCTATTGTTGTCTTCTTCTTGCTAGTTTCCCATTTTGAAAATAGTGTATTACTATGGTCAGTAATTAAAGTTGAGTATAGTTTTAAGACTGTTGGAACAAAGTAGAAGATAACCAGTTTGGTGTAGTGGTTAAAGGCACTAGGCCAGGAACCATAATTTCTAGTCCTGCCTTAGACACAAAGCCAGTTGGGTAACTTTGGGCCAGTCAATCTTTCTCAGCTCCAGGAAGAAGGTAATGGCAAATCTATTCCAAAGACTTCCAAAGAAAACTGCAAGGACCTGCCCAGCCAATTGCCAGGAATCAACACTGACTCAAAGAATACATTCAACATATAAATCTTGTGAACCATAAGGAGTCTTACAGATTTTACTCTACTAGTTTTTGCTGAGTTTGGGGACAGTGGTCATCTCTGTTTCAAAGCCATTGAGCTAGGGCTGTTTCCATAGTCATGTGGCCAGCATGGCATCACAGAACATTATTACCTTGCCACCAAAGTGGTATCTATTTATCTATTTGCATTTGTGTGCTTTCAAAGTGCTAGGTTGGCAAGAACTGAAACAAGGGACAAGAACAGGAGCTCACCTCATCATGTGGTGCTCACATCTCTTAACTGCTGAGCCACTGCACCACCTTTATGTTCAAGATAAAAATAAAACTGAAAGACACAGAACTAAATTATTAAGTTACATATGTTATTTCTAAAAATAAGTGTAGTAAAATACTCAAATTTTAATTCAGTAGTACCTAACATTTTAGGTTGTTTAAGTGACAGCTCTAAGTAGAGAAGCATTAATAAATGAATGTAAATTCACTGTTAGTTAACTTTGTAAAACATAAAACAAAATTTTTAAAATTGTGCACTGAGGGTCCACAAGCTTCCAAATGGGGCAGATGATCATATGATGAACTAAAATAGTATTTAAGTAGAATTTAGCTATAATATTCTTCTGTAGTGTCTGCTGGCAGAAGAATACGATTGACTGTTTTGCCATTTCTGATAGTTAAAAGAAGTGTAATTATATCTTTAAGCCAATTTATATAAAAGGGGCAGTGAACAGTTGAAATTAAGACACAAAGTTTGGCTAGTATAAAAGCACTTTCTGTGATTGGTACAAAATACTAACAGGAGATCTGGCTGCTGTATGTAGTCTCCTTACCCTTAACTATACCTGCTTAAACTATACTTTTTTTTAAAATATAGCTTATATAAGTCAAGAATCCACTACTTTATTTCTGACAGAACTTTTAAACTTGGTCAAAACAGAAATTGCATGAAAAATCCACAGAGTTTTAAACTGAGTTCCATTTCAATTAATGAACAAATAAAATTAACTTGTAGAATCAAAGAAATTGGAGGATTTTCAAAGAAATCTAGTATAGCTCAACTGAGTGTCAGTGTTGGATTTTAACAAAGATAAACCCATGTCTACATTTAATAAAGATGTGAAGATTTTATTTATTTCATTTATTTAAAATATGAATATAGCTGCTTATATTGAAATCTAGGTGGCTCTCAATCAACAATTAAAATGACATCAATATAAAAAACAATATAATGCATAGATCAGTTAAAATCAAAAATATTAAGAAGCATTTGGACATGAAGAGTTAGGCCTTTAGAAATTTTGATTGAACAGTTTCTTTAAAGGCCACATAATATTTACCACATAGATTAGATTTGTGGTGTACTTTTCTGCTCAATGTTGAAGGAGTGTTGAATGTTCTTCACTAAAGCCAGCATGTTCCTCCATCATAATATTGTTTTACTGTAGCCAGGCACTCAGTTTTTGGCATATAGCATAACCTTTTGACAGGCTCATAGGAAGGTAATTTGAAGAAGTAGCTTTGTCTTCTTTTTTATATAGTGGAACAGTGAGAAATAAGAGTTTGGACTCTGAGACGTATAATGTACAGTACAGCTCTAAACAGATTTGCTAGAACTGGTCTGGCACCATGAGTTGATACTTGCCTTCAATAATTCAGCAGGGATTAGGTAGTCTCTAAAATTTGTCTTGTTTTAACTGTGTAATAAATTCAGCAATCTCAAAATCAGACACCACAACTCAGCCTGCTAAGTCTTTGGAGTGCTATAAAGACTGTTTTATAGCTAGATCTGGAATCTTCTCTAAACTAAATTTTAAAACAGTCCGTTCAAGCCTGTTTTGAAAAAGTACAAAATAGAATGCCCAATTCTGCAGAATTATTTTGTTTAATCATTTGGGCATGTTTCTGCCAATTGTTTTTCTGCATCCCCATTTTTGTCTTTAAAGATAATTTGGATTACTTTTTCAGCAACTATAGTAAGTTTGAGGGAGCCCCAAATATTGGTTCTGTATGTCTGAGATTAATTTGTTTTTCCATAGCATTTGCATCTTCATATTTGAACTAGAACTTAGAATTACAGTATATTTCTCTCTCTCTCTCCTTCTCCCTTCCTCCATTTGTTTCCCTCCCTCCCTCCCTCCTCCCTCCCTCCCTCTCTGTTGTTTGTGTTTGGATGAGGTTTTTAGCAAGACACCCTGGACTCTTGATGTCTGTGTTTGCAAACATTAATAGTAGCTATGGCTGAGTACCCACTGAATGGGTAATAGTGGAGTTGAGAGGGTTGGTCTGAACTATAAAGAAAGGAAAGCCTTCCTCTGCACTCTTGGAAGCTAGATGTTCATTAAGCACCCATCAGATTGTAAACAATTACTGAGCTCCCAACATTTTTGCAATTTTTTTTAATTGTAAGAATTAAAATTGGCATTGTAATTCTGGGACAAATGGAAGCTGCTGTAACATACATGTGGAGAGCAAGTTAGATGTAGTAGTGAAGGTGCCAGCTGGAAAGCAGGAAAGTGTGAGTTCTAAGCTTCCCTTAGGAATGAAAGATGATTGGGTGACTTTGAGCCAGTCATTCTCTCTTAGCCCAATCCACTTAGAATGCCCCCTGGGACTAAGCAGCATGGTCACATGATACCACATTTTGCAACTGTGTCACTTAAGGACAGCAATTACAGTCTCAGTTGTCATCACTTACAATAAATAATAATAATAATAATAATAATAATAATAATAATAATAATAATAATAATACAAGTAGCTTTTTGCCCCTTCCTCCAAGTCTCCTGCTAAAGTTTCCCACTCTTATGATGGGAGCATCTGGCTATAGCTCAATTAAATTGGAAATCTGTTGCTCAAGAGTGCCTCATACTTCATTAGTTTATAATAACAGACATCGGTGAGATAAATGTTAAATAAGAACAATTTATAATCACACATTGAAAAACTTAAGGCTGGGGGATTGAGGTATTATCTGAAATGAATCTGCTGTTGGAGCCTCCATACCTTCATGTTTGGAGTTACCCTCAAAATTAAAGAATTTATATCTGGTAAACTATAGGGATATAACGCCCCCCTTCCCCTCTCTGAGAGAAGGATAATATAAAACCTTGTTTTCCTTGAGGAATTAGAGGTCATTTAGTTTCAAGCACCAGCCAGAATTGTTCTAGGAGATCAGCAAGATTTTCTGATGGAATGGTTCCTTTGCAGTGAAAGAGATACTAATGAACCCATCAATGCTTCTACAGGACAACCTGAAGGGTTATTGAGGGAATGGGCCTCAGCTCATTACTCTGAGGATTTTAATACAGATGTGTTATAAATGCGTATGTATTGTCTTGAATTTATTTGTATGATTGTGAGCAGCAATTAACCAAATGCTCTGAATGATTTGTTGTATGTCTTCATAAAAAGCAAAATTGAGAAGAAATATGAAAGGAATAGATGGTTTCTATTGATGGGAGTGCTATGCTTGTCACACATTTTGGGATGGGCTGCTTGAGAGCTGCAGCCATTAATATTACACAGACACACAATATATCCAATCCTCCTCCCCCCTCTCCCTCTCCCTCTGCTCCCCACCACAATATGTATATATCTGTCTATCTATCTCCATGTTTTCTTGTACTTGAAATTTCCTTGATGTATACGGTTCTAAAACCATTAAATGGATTACTCTAATCACTTGCCTGACCTGATCCTCTGCTGCATACCAACTCTTAGCTCTGTATGCCAGATTCAGGTAACACACACACACTCTTCCCTCTAGACTGAAATTATCCAATAATAACTCCCCCCCCCCTCTGCATTGGTCAGGTTATTCCAACAAACAGCAGGGATTCTGCCTGTGGAGCTTGACAAGAATACAGTAGTTGACAATCCTCGTGATCTGCCACTGAGGAAGTGCAGACCTGTAACAGGAAGACTCATACTCATGTCATTTCCTCCACAGAAGACAAGCTCCATATTTATTTGTTTCGTTTTATCAATTGAACAATATATGTTACCAAGTACTGCAGTCCTTGAGCAATTCAGAAGATTAGAGAGGGGGGCTCGGTATGTGTGCACCAGGGGATAGGTTGTGCTGAATGTATGGATGGTTTTGATTTCATTGGCAGCAATTGCCGAAAGCACCAAGGAATATATAAAGCCATCATGTTTGTTGGGGTTTTTGCTGCCTGCGGTTTCAAAATCATCAGCTCACATGTTCATTTTGTCATGTGCACAGGGGACAAACAGTTCTACTAGCATAAACCCCCCCCCCCCGCAATACAATAAAAATAGTGTGAATCCGTCTTATTTTCTGTTGTAAAGTACTAGTCAGGAACAGCCTCACATTGTTCTCGGAGCACATTTTTTCCGAAGGTAAATTAACTTGAGAGCTTAACACGTGGTCATGCCTGGCTAATGTAAAATATGACAGCCTGAAAAATGAATTAAGCTTCATACCGTGGCTAAGCCATTTCCATATCAGAACTCAATTTTTATCCAGGTTCTTCAAAGAGAACTTTTATCTGAACTAGTAAAAAGCTAAGGAGTTCGCTAGGGTGAACTGTACAGTTAACTGCTACTTCACTACAATCAAGTTGGACTTGAATATAACAAATTGAATGATTTCAGATTTTTTTGACATACAGTATGATAATAGTCGGACAGTCCACTTTCCCTGTTGCTATTTAATTTGATCCTTGAAACTTTATCCACCACATATTTTTGGATATTAAGCAGTGGTGGGATTCAGCCAGTTCGCACCTATTCGGGAGAACTGGTTGGTAACTTTCTAAGCAGTTCGGAGAACCAGTTTTCGGAAGAAATCTTTTGTTTTTTCCCACTTTACAGGGCTAATCCTGTAAGGAAGGCAGGAAGGAAATATTTGGTATTGTTTCTAACCTAATCTTTATTGCCCTGCTTACAGAAACTGCCTCTCCAGTTAACCCTTATTACCATTGTAACAAATAAGGCGAAGCGCCCATCGACCTGAGTGACATTGACTTGGCCATGCCCACATGATCACATGACCACCAAGCCCCGCCTACCCTGGTCATTAGGGCAGAGAACTGGTTGGTAAATTATTTGGATCCCACCACTGTTATTAAATGGGATGGGATGTGAATATAAATTATTTTTGTATGCTGATGATATCTTAGCTATCTCTCTGCTAATTTTATAAAATTAATATATTTGCTTTGAAAGGTATTGTGGTTATAAGATAAATTGGGATGGATGTTGTTTATATCCCTTGAGGTATAACATATCAATGCAGCTAAGTAAAAAATGGGTTTTGTGATTTCTATTGATTAAATATCTGGGACTTTATATATCCCAAAATATATGTACACACGTGGAATGAAATATGCTGAAATGGTTAGAAAGTTTCTAGAAAGTTGGACTGGATGTTAACAGGTGGGTCAAAATTCCTTTAAACTTGTGGTTTAAAATTAATGTTATTAAAACAAATATTCTACCTCATTTGATGTATGTTCTTAGTGATATTCCTATGTTAATATCAAATAGATATTTCCTTCAGATTGATAAGTTATTGAGGAAATTTATTTGGGATAGTAGACCAACAAGGTTTTCCTTAGCTAAATTGAAATGATAAGATGAGGAAGGTGTCTTAAATTTATACGACTTGCAAAAATATAATTGAGTCAACGTTTTATCATCTACTAGCATGTGGAATAAAAACATAATTGAATACTACCCTTTATGTACTATATCGGAAAGTTAGTCTTATTTACTTTATAATAATCACATGTAGTTGAAACAACACATAGTATAAAATATATTTTATTTACAGGAAATATATGTGGTGAAATATCTTTGGGCTATATTAAGGCATCAGTTTGGTTTTGACTATCAGACTCATGAATATTCAATTTGTAATAAATTAATTAATTTAAGATAGTATTTTTAGTAGTCATAAGATGCAGCAATCTGCGTACTGTGGTAGAGATTTTTCTGAAATTTTACAATATTATTCTTTACTTATTGTTTTACAGTAGTTTCTTACTAAACCAGTGCCTATTAATAAGTAGAAAATATACAGTAGTTTCTTTTTCTTTTGTCTTTAGTTTGTATGCTTGATTTATTTACAGTTTTCTCTTAATTTTTTTTCTTTCCAGTTTGAAAATTGCTTGGGTTAACTATGTATGCTAAGAATGTTAAATAGAAAATTTTAAAAAATGTTGGGAGTTGAAAGTGACTCACATTATAACGTTCTATCAGTGGCATCTGCTAGGCAGGTGATAGAGGTTAAACTGATGAAAGCATTATTGCAATGCAACCTCTGCCATTTTTCTATGTGCATTATGAAATCATATACCCACAACAATGAGCAGAGCTGATGGCATGACACTGCTTTTATCATTCTAATGAAAGCACTGAGAAGACAAGGATTGTGGATGTATTCCATATGGTTGATCTGCCAATCATGGGGCTATCCAGATGTGTGAACCCCAGATACCAAAAATTCTTAGCATTGTGAAATGGAAGTTGACATATCAGGAGGATCCCAAAGCTGGGGAACGCTGCCAGAAATCAACCAGTTCAATTGGGAAAATAAACTAATTACAATGGGACTGGGCTTGCACATAAAGCTAAAGTAGGTTAAACTGGTATTGGGAAGTTTGTAGCTCATAGCCTTTTAGAAAGATCATGCTATTTAACATATTATGTGAACCAGGCCATTATGTTACTCTGTAATATAATTTTCTTATTTTGGTACTGCCTGTTAGGTGAACACCTTTACTTTCAGTCTGCTTAGTTCTCACTTTCTACATATCTAGCACTAATTTTGAAAAGATTCGGCCAAATGTTATGCCAGAAAGCAGTTGTGAATCATTTGATTCCAGTGTTTTCTTTTAACCAACAGCTTATGAACCACATATTCCTTCCCCAAACTGGAACTTTTGAGATAGGTAAATTTCTAAGTGATGGCCATAGCTGGGTGTAAACATGCACAGTTCAAGTCAGGAAGTCTGTTCTAAATAATTAGTCTATATAGTACTAAAAGCTTTCTGCATTTCTGCTTGTTCAAACCTTCAGTTGGGCAAAACCAACTGCTTTACAGGGCAACAAATTTTGAATCAAAGTACAGCAATGAAAATGGGTTAACTTAAAGAATGCATCAGAAATCCTTCATCCATTTACCGTATTTTCACGACCAAAAGCCGCACCGGATTAAAAGCCGCAGTATCAATTAACGTTAATTTTTTAAACTTTTTCCACATATAAAGCGCACCGGGTTATAAGCCACACTGCTGGTTTTTGATAAAATTTTAGGATTTTCAGTGCGGCTTATGGTCGTGAAAATACGGTACTCCTGTGCAACTGAAATTTTAAAGATATTCACACCAGTTGTATTTGCCAAGTAGCAGTCACTGAACCATCACTGTGGTTAGCCATGAGCCGATGTGGTGCAGTGGTTAAATGCAGCACTGCAGGCTACTTCAGCTGACTGCAGTTCTGCAGTTCGGCTGTTCAAATCTCACCGGCTCAGGGTTGACTCAGCCTTCCATCCTTCCGAGATGGGTAAAATGAGGACCCGGATTGTTGTTGGGGGCAATATGCTGACTCTGTAAACTGCTTAGAGAGGGTTGAAAGCCCTATGAAGCGGTATATAAGTCTAACTGCTATTGCTATTGCTATGTTTAAATGAATGTGATTTCCAACCACATTCCCAAGAAACCTTAATTCGCATGGCTCAATGAAAGTTGGGAAGGGTGCATCCTTGTCCTCTTTCCCCATGTGTCTGGTTCCTGGGCTCAATCAGCTGGCAGCAAGGCCTGACAGTGTCAGTTGACTGCTTTGGAACCAAGGCCAAAGTCTGAAATCTCTTAATTGTGGTGGATAGCAAGGGAAGGATGAGGAAGTGACCTAGAGTCCAGCTGGCCAGTTAGGGCTGGCTGAGGAGCACCATTGGTTGACAAGTGAGTCCCTTTTTTTTTCTCTGAAGGGAGAGAGCTCTTGGGGACATGCTGTGATGGGGAGTTGGGGTGCAGTTTTTCTGGTGGTCTGTAGCTCCCTTAGTTGTCCTTTGCTGAAACAAAGTTCTGTGGGTCAGAAAGTTCCATGGGTCATCCAAAGAGGGAGAGAAGAAAGAATAGGCTTCAGTGGGGTTCTGCTGAAGGCTTTGAGGTGAGGAGAAACAGTGCTATATTATATGTAGCAATAAGGATGTCCCAAAGGGTCATGGATTGACTATGGATTCTACATAGGAAGGCTATGGATGCAATGGTAAACCTTATCCTTTCATTGCCATAATTAATTGTCTGGATCTTTTGCAATATCTTTTTTCAGCTATTGAATCCTAAATGTTCCTGTTATTACTGATTATATGGAATGAATTGAAATTCAGACCTAACTTTTTCTTTCCTTTGGATAAAAATATATAACTGACTGCTGGGGCAAAAGATAAGTATGATTTGAAGAGAGAGATCACATTTTCCCCAAATTCTCATTAGCCTGATGGGGTCCCTCCTCCTTTCCCCATGCATGACTCCCTAAAGGCTAAATTAGCTGCCTTGTTTCCAGACCTACAGGTGAAACTCAAAAAATTAGAATATCGTGCAAAAGTTCATTTACCGTATATACTCGAGTATAGGCCGACCCGAATATAAGCCGAGGCACCTAATTTTACCACAAAAAACTGGAAAAGTTATTGACTCGAGTATAAGCCTAGGGTGGGAAATGCAGCAGTACCGGTAAATTTCAAAAATAAAAATAGATACCAATAATGTTTTTGAATATTTATTTCAAAGAAAAACAGTAAACTAGCGGTGTATTCAATGAAATACTTCACTCACCTCATGATGCTGATGTCCCGCTGTGATGATGATGTCCCGTGCAGCCGCGGGAGCGATGTCCCGCCTCCTATGACACACGGCACAGTGATTCCTATCATTGGATCACTGTACCAGAGGAGGTGGGACATCGCTATGTGGCTGCTTGCCATAACAAGGAGGAGGTGGGACATCGTTGCAGAGCGGCAGGAGGGGGAGGAAGGGGAATCGTAAGACAGCCCTGCATTACATTAGAACGTGAGGAGGGGGGATGGTGCGGTGCGCGCTGCGCGGCAAACTGACACAGAGGGAGGGGAAACTCACAGGGGCACTGGGCCATTCACGAGTGTCACCCAGCGGCATGGCCCCGCCCCTTTTTGTCCTCCATTTCGGGCAAATTTTTCACTGACTCGAGTATAAGCCGAGGTGGCTTTTTTCAGCCCAAAAAGTGGGCTGAAAAACTAGGCTTATACTCGAGTATATACAGTATTTCAGTAATGCAACTTAAAAGGTGAAACTAATATATGAGATGAACTATCTTGCCTTGCATGTAATGAGTCTAAGTCGTGATTTGTCATAACTGTGATATGACTTACAGCTCATGAAAACCCCAAATCACCATCTCAGAAAATTAGAATATTACATGCAATCAATAAAACAAGGATTGTACATAGAACAATATCGGACCTCTGAAAAGTATAAGCATGCATATGTACTCAGTACTTGGTTTGGGCTGCTTTTGCAGCAATTACTGCCTCAATGCAGCGTGGCATGGAAGCTATCAGCCTGTGGCACTGCTGAGGTGTTATGGAAGACCAGGATGCTTCAAGAGCGGCCTTCATCTCTTCTGCATTGTTCGGTTTCATGTCTCTCATCTTTCTCTTGGCAATGCTCCATAGATTCTCTATGGGGTTCAGGTCAGGTGAGTTTGCTGACCAATCAAGGACAGTAATCCCATGGCCATTGAACCAGGTTTTGGTGCTTTTGGCAGTGTGGGCAGATGCCAAGTCCTGCTGGAAAATGGAGTCAGCATCCCCATAAAGCTCGTCTGCGGAAGGAAGCATGAAGTGCTGCAAAATCTCCTGGTAGATGGCTGCGTTGACCCTGGACTTAATGAAGCACAGTGGACCAACACCAGCAGATGACATGGCTCCCCAAATCAACACATAACTGTGGAAACTTCACACTGGACTTCAAGCATCTTGCAGTGTGTGCCTCTCTATTCTTCCTCCATACTCTAGGTCCTTGGTTTCCAAATGAGATTCAAAAGTTGCTCTCATCAGAAAAGAGGACTTTGGACCACTCAGCAAGAGACCAGGTCTGTTTTTCTTTAGCCCAGGTAAGATGCTTCTGACGTTTTTTGTTGTTCAGGAGTGGCTTGACAAGAAGAATACGATATTTGAAACCCATGTCCACGATCCTTCTGTGTGTGGTGGCTCTTGATGCATTGACTTCAGCCACTCCTTGTGAAAGTCCCCAACACTTTTGAATGGCCTTTTCCTGACAATCCTCTCCAGGCTGCGGTCATCCCTGCTGCTTGTGCACCTTTTTCTTCCACACTTTCCCCTTCCACATAACTTTCTATTAATGTGCTTTGATACAGCACTTTGGGAACCTCCAACTTCTTTTGCAATTACCTTTTGAGGCTTTCCCTCCATAACTGAGGGTGTCAGTGAAGGTTTTCTGCATAACTGTCAGTTCAGCAGTCTTTCCCATCATTGTGATTCCTACTGAACCAGACTGAGAGACCATTTAAAGGCTCAGGAACCCTTTGCAGGTGTTATGGCTTAATTAGCTGATTAGAGTGGGACACTTTGAGCCTAGAATATTGCACCTTTTCACAATATTCTAATTTTCTGAGATTGTGGATTTGGGGTTTTCATGAGCTGTAAGCCATAATCATCACAATTATGACAAATCACAGCTTGAACTATTTTGCTATATTAGTTTCACCTTTTAAGTTGCATTACTGGAATAAATGAACTTTTGCATAATATTCTAATTTTTCGAGTTTCACCTGTAGGCTCTGTTTTTGGAACCATTTGATGATCAGCAGGGGTGAAACTAGGATGGAAAGGGGAAAACTTGGGCTTGTTAGTTTTTTCTCCCTGTCGTACATGGCAATCTGTATAAAAACTGGAGGGTGAAACTTGGAAACCAGACTTACCCACTTGGTTGTTTCAGTATAAGGGATTCTTAGCAGACCTTCTAGGTTTGTCTTCCTGGAATAGTGCTGGAAACTGAGTATTGACTGATTAGATGCCATGAAGTTATTTTTGACCATGACCCGACAAAAGCGCACCCAACAACAGTGCGCCGACAAAACCACGCCGATAAAACTGCGACGTTGACAGCGGGCCCACAAAGGCGCTCCGACAAAAGAGCACCAACAGAAGCGCCATTACGTTTAAGGTAAGGGTTAGGGTAAGGGTAAGGGTTAGGGTTAGGGTTAGGGTTAGGGTTAGGGTTAGGGTTAGGGTAAGGGTAAGGGTAAGGGTTAGGTTCAGGGTTAGGTTCAGGGTTACGTTTAGGATTACCTTTAGGTTTAGGTTTAGAGCACGCTTCTGTCGGCGCGCTGTTGTCGGCGCGCTTCTGTGCTCATTCTTTGGCGCAATTTCAAACTCGCGCTTTTTCCCCCGCGTTTTTTTCGGCACACTTTTATCGAGCGCGCATTGAACCATTTTTGACTGTTAGTGATCACAGAGATAGATGGTCTCCAGGATGATCTGTCTCTAACCTGGTCTTTCAGGACTTCCAATGCATTTATCGCAGTGGTGGGATTCAATTTTTTTTACTACTGGTTCTGTGGGCATGGCTTGGTGGGTGTGGAGTGGCTTGGTGTGCATGGTAGGGGAAGGATACTGTTCCCTACTCCACGGGAAGATTACTGCAAAATCCCCATTTCCTCCCAATTAGCTGGGACTTGGGAGAAAGAGAATAGTTGGGGGTAAGGCCAGTCGGAGTTGGTATTTACCAGTTCTCCGAACTACTCAAAATATCCACTACTGGTTCTCCAGAAGTGGTCAGAATCTACTGAATACCACTTCTGATTTATCACCACTGTAACTCAGTCCCATCCATCTTGCTGTTGGACATCTTTTATTCTTTCTCTCCATGAATATTTACAATGTTTCTATAATATCACATTCTGGCTGAAGTTAGTGATACTGTATTCCATTGGTCTTGGAACATTCAGGCAATGAGCTGGATTTTTTTTTAAAAAAAAATTCTGCTGGCTTTTGTACTATTCCTCCATGGGGCCTAAATAGATGAATTATATTATAAGGGTTGTGAGGATCACCTCATCCAGTCAATTTCACTTTTTATACTGAAAGTCTTTTCCATCAGGTTTTGACTTCACTCTGTGAATTAAACAAATGCATTTATTTTTGTACACCTTCAGGACATTTCTGGGTGCACTGAAGCACTTCAGACACTTTCTATCAATTGTTGTGCCTTTGATAGCATTTGGAGTGAGCCCTTTTATCTGAAGCAACTTTCCTTTCATTGAATTCTAAAAAGCCCTTTGATCTCCAGAGTAGATATTGAGGTCTTGAGCTTTGGATGCTTTCCATTCCTTTTGAATAATCATGCCTTAGGGTGAATTTTAAACAGTGCCTCATAACTCGCTATGTGTAAACATACTGAAAATCTGGAGTTTGTTAGGAATGTTACTTTTAATTCTAAATTACCATGTTTAAGAGTTGGGTTAAATATTGATTCTGGGCCCTCCTACTTTGATTTGATCTCTATTATAGGATAATAGTCCTCAAGAGAATTTTAATGTTGGAATTAGACTTTGAAATCGCAAAGGATCACTCCCCAACCTTGTATTACCTCCAAACCTCTTTTTGTCCCTGGGATTATGATATCTAAACTTTGATTATGATGTGTTATGTGCAATTTTCAGACAGGAAGTGTCTGAAAAACATAACATAAGCCATAGAATTAATATGCCACAACTCCCCAAAAGAAATAAAAATATTAAAGCCCAGGAGAACTAGAATAAAACCACCAGCCTTACTTGCATGTATCATAATCCCATTCACTGTAGCTCTTGGGGTGCCCCTGAAAATTAAATGCAGCTGTCAGCTCTCCAAAAATAGAGCCACTAGATCTGGGTTGAAGAAAGCCAGCAATATTCTCAATCATAATTGGGGAATTCTGGGAAATGTAACCCACATGTTTGGAAGAGAAACTAGGTTGAGCTGGGCTGACCTGAATCTTCTTACAATAAGGATGGTTTTGCTGCTTGAGAAACTAAGCATCTTAAAGGAACTAAGGCAATATACAGGTGTTAAGGCTACATTGTTTGTTCATGTTTCCAAATACCAAATTTCCTGTTCAGGTTCAGAATCTATTATAAAGGCTAAGTTGCTTCATCCTTTTCAGTAACACTCTCCCAAAGGAGCCAGGCATCGATTTAATACTTAATTTGAATATGATAAACTAAACTTGTGACTATAGTAAATTTTATTCAGACCAGAGTTGTTAGATTAAAATTACTGAAATCTATTACCATGTTCATGCTGTTTTGAAGCCGAGCTGGTTGGATAATTTTTCTTCTTCTTGCTGAGTCAATTATACAACAAATTCTGGTAATTAGTAGCATAAACCCAGGTAATAATATAATTAAAAAGAAAATATTTACTCACAATGTGGGCTGTTTTTTATACAGCTTAATTATGTTGTTTTGCTTGACAACTAATAGTTCAGTGTAATATTTGCTTAGGTGTGCACCTTGCAGATATTAAATTAATAAAAACAGATAGTATAATTAAGCCTCAGTTACAATCTGAATTTGCTTCTAAGGAGGGTATTTGGATAGAAACTAATGCTTTGATTCTGCTGATACTTCTTTTACTAAGGCTACTTGGAGTATACTCTCACCGGGGCATGAGATTTTCATCAGTCTGGGACCCAAACCCACTCATTTTTCATGAAGACAGCAACATACAAGGATAAGTAGATGATTCTGCTCATTAATATGCTTTAAAAACTGAATTTGTGTAATGTGTAGGAGAGGAAGAACATGAGGTGGAGTTGTGTTAAGACAAGGTAAAAACCCCTAATTCAGAATCTCTCAGCCTTCCGAAAGGCCACAAAAACCTGGCTATTCCGGCAGGCTTGGGGCTGTTGACCTCATAAATGAGGTCCAGCCTCACCCAGTTTGAGTGTATGATGTGTTGCTTTTTAATCTGTTTTTCTCTTCCCTTATTTTTAACTTTTTATCTTTTTAGTTCTGTATTTTGTAAGCCTCCCGGAGTCCTTCGGGATTGGGTGGCATATAGATTCATTAAATTTACAATTTCATTACTTAAGTGAAATCAACCAGATCAAAAATGGGGCATCCTGACAATAGCCATTCCTACTTTTGTACATTTAATATATAATTCAGGGGTTCCTATCTTCCAGTTTGTGGACCGGTCATGCCAGAAACTGGGCCACTCAAACAAGCAAAACCCCATCTGTGGGATGCAGGCAGCACATGAAAACATGCCCCCTTTTGCTCCATGGAAAAACTCCATGGAACCAATCCCTGGTGCATAAAAGATTGGGGGCGGGGGAGCTGATATAATGCATATATACTATACTGGTAGTACTCAACTTACAACCTCAGTTGAGCTCAAAATTTATGTGGCTAAGTGAAACATTTGTTAAATAAATTTTGCCCCATTTTACAACCGTTCTCGCCACAGTTTTTAAGTGAACCACTGCAATTGATAAATTAGTGTCACTGTTATTAAGTGAACTTGTCTTCCCCACTGACTTTGCTTGTAAGAAGGTCGCAAAAGGGGACCATGTGATCCTGAGATGCTGTAACCATCATAAATATGAAACCGTTGCAAAACAAATAATAATCTGAATTTTGATTACATGACCCTGGGGATGCTGCAATGATTGTAGTATAGCCTTTATTGTCATTGTACATCATGTATACAATGGAATTGGTTGTATTAATTGTAAGTGTGAAAAATGGTCATAAGTCACTTTTTTTATAACTTTGAGTAATCACTAAATGAACTGTTGTAAGTCAAGGACTACCTGTACTATAATTATAATAATGTAATATAATTTAGTATAGTCCTGAACTTGGAATGACTGTGATATCCATACTGTGTATGGCTGGGGTCCAATTCCTCTTCAGAATTTGGGTAACTTTCCTTCTTTTGTGAAGGCCTTCTTTTTCATCCACATCAATCTCTTACCATTCAGTCTCTTGATTTCCTTTAAGCCATTAATCATTTTATGGTCCTATAAGATAACTCTATACGACTTACTTCTTTTCTTACTTTTGAATGACCTTCTGTATTATAATTTTTCCTCAAAATAGAGTTGTTCCAGGCCTCTAATCATTTCAGCTGACAGTTTTCTGCTCTTGTCCCAGTTCTATAATGTCCTTCCTGAGATGTGATTACCAGAACTATGTAATACTCAGTATTTTCAATGATGCTATCACAGCAGGACTTTGGGCTAGATCTCTAAAGCATCATTCAGCAAATGAGCTGGAGAATTCCCAATGCAATAGGATTTCCCTTTTGAAGAAAATGAAGTATAACACATTATCATCTAAAGAACATTCCCTCCTTTTCCCCAAGTACAATTAACTCCAGAGTTTAAAATTACCTACATCCCTTCTGAATGTTCCTGAAGTAGTTGTAGTATGCATTTGAACCAAATCATTACGATGTAGAAGGTTTTCAAGTTTTGTGCAACTCTTTTCCTTATGTTCAATGACAGTAACAATCACTCCCATGAGGGAAGGTCTAAAAAAGGAACCGAATTAACAATTCACTTAATTAAGAGATTTCCTTTAGATACTCTGTAGATTTTGGGGTTCATATTGAAGAATGCTATGCTTGTTAAGCTCTATCAGTCTTTTTCCTTTGGGATTAACACTTTTAGAAGTTGATTATTCAGTAATTTTTAGGAGAACAAATGCAATGCACTTTATGCTAACTTAACATGAGTGGCCAAGATGCTTGCCCTTGTTGAAGCCAATGAAAATGGATCATAAATTTGAGTTAAACAACCAGATCCCATATTGCCCCAATGCAATTTGAGGATTCCCCAGGCTGGGTAAATTATCTGTTGGCTGATTAAGCTGGTTTAATGACCCATTTGTGCTATTGTGAATATATAACATGGTTGCATGAAAGCCTTAAATTTGTGACTTTAATGCTGATGCATGTTTTTCTTAAAGAGCCCAGAGCTGCAGTCTAACTAAGATCATAGAGATGAACAAATAGTGGGTTCTCTCACGTGTGAAGGAAAGAGAAATCCTTTTAGATAAAATTAGATAAAATGGACACAGGGCCAACTTCAGAAATGACAGGTTGGATTCTAATGCATAGGTCTCTAAGTTGCAAAGACTGGTATACAAGCTCTTCAGATTTTGAGAAGGGTTTATTCCTAGTATTTGTTACATTTGTTGTGAATTATACAGCCTCTTGAACTGATAAATTATTTAAATTATACCATTAAATTTGTAGAATTAACATTGGAATTGAGCTAGATAATTTTTTACTTTTTAAAAATTCCAATGTCCATTTTTCTTTTTTAATTTCTAAAAAAAAACTTTTTCAGTCTTTATATCCGAAACTGGAAGAGCTTTATGTAATAAATTTGGGGGAGAAGAATTGTGCCTCTTCAGATATACTTGAGTTCCAACTTTTATCAACCCATGTGCACAGCCAGAAATGTCGGGACTGATAGGAGTTGTAGTTTATTAACATCAGAAAGATCAATGTTTCTGTTCTTCTGATGTAGACATTCTCTTATTGTTATTAGTGTTCATAATACACTCAGCTTAGGTAGTTCTCAACTTAGGATCAGAATTTCCATTGTAAAGTATTGTGTTTGCAAGTAAAGTCAAATCTGATTTCACAACCATTTTTTTTACAATGGTAGCTAAGTGAATCTCCACAGTTATTAAGTGCACATTTTGGTCCCAAGTATGAACCTATTCTTCCAAGTAGACACTTTTAGGGGAAACTAACATTTTTTTTTTGCAGATTGTGATCACATGAGTGCAGGACACTGCACCCGGTCATAAATATGAGCAGTTGCCAGGAGCCTGAATTGTGATCACATGACTGTGTGTGGGTGGTATAAGGATCTGTTGTCAGTGTGAGAACTGGTCTTCTTTCAGCACCATTGTAACTTCAGACAGTCACTAAACAAATGGTAAGTCATGGACGACTATAGGAGGACTCTATATATGACTATGTGTGAGGTAGAGAACATAAAGATATTCCACATTCCTATGGCAAGCAATTTATGAATAAATATAAAATTCAGATGTTTAGAGGTTACCTATGTCAACCCAAAGATTTTGCTGTCACAGATATTAGCATAATATATATTCATGAAGAATAGGTCTGATCTATCTATCTATCTATTGAATGTCAGCAATGATCTAAAAGCAATACGTCTCTGAATTCTCAATATAATTCTGAATAGACAAAGCTGGTATTCCATTGGAAATAGAACGGACTAGAGCTGGTAAAGCTTCTTTCATATAAATAACTATATATTTATAAATATGTAACATATATGTGCAAACACACACACATTCTATAATGTCTATTTATCAATCATATTGATTTGTATTGATTGGCTGAGAGAAATAATGGTAATGTTTTTTCTCAATTGATGTGGGTTATGCGTATGACTATATGGCTATATTTAGCTCTACTTTCTTCCAAAAGTTCTTTTCTAGTGGTAAGAACTTTTCAAAGAAATTTTTCTATTTGAAGATTTGTTGAAAATAAATTGATCAAATGGAACATTAGTTAGTGAACACTGAAAAATAGGCTTTTTAAATAGTATAACTAGCTCCAATAGCAAAATATTATGTGTGAATACTTGCATTTGCAAAATGCAAGTATTAAGTTCTATTTTCTTTTATTGAAAGAATTACATGCCAAGATGAAATTTTGGCCAAGAAAAACTCATAGATTTTATCCTAATTGCATTTGTATACTACAGCTATACAAATTATATTGATCCTTGTGAATACCTATAAGGAGGGCTGTATTTTTTATATTAGAGATGTAGAATTTGCTTGCTACCTATCGAAAACCATGAATGATTGGCTTCGTGTCTCAGAATATAATTAATTAATGCTGTGCTAGTTGTGACCTTTTAGAATCCAGAGGCTGATTTTATGCCACAATGATTCATCACCTTCCTTTTGATGCCACTCAATAAATAGAAGTGTTATGATAACCTCCTTCCATGACCTTAACTAAAGTGCTGTTGACTGAAAACTCACCTATATGCCCTCATTTATAATATGTAGGAAAGGACAGGCACTAAAATACATTTTCTACAGATCTCCATATCTGACCGCTTGTAAAGCATATTAGGCAAATGTGGTGGACTGATGCAGAAGACGTTTAAGGTGGAAAGTGCAGGGGAAGAGGGAGCAAAGGAAATATTCTAGTTTATATAGGGGATCAGGAGGTAAATTAATAAAAGAAATTGACAATCATTCATACATGCCAGCATCAACAAGCCAAAGGTCATAGCTCATCTGCCAACAAAATGACCAACTTTGAAACTAAAGTTACTCATTTTCATACATAGCTTTGATATTTAGGTACAAGGGAGGAAAAATGACTTCTTTTCTTCCCATAAAAATATTTTTTTTAAAATGCAGAAGTTATAAATTAGTCCCTTTAAGAAGTCCTGACTGGCTCATCATAGACTGATTTCATAGGAAAGCTGATAAGCTGCTAATAGAATTACAATTACCTCTCATAATAAGGAAAACATATCTGTGGCAGTGAAAAAGAGCAAATCAATACAGGAATGGTTTTTATTTCAGTTTTTTATTCTGTACAAGATACACAGATGGGGTACACAGGTGTCTTCTTTTCCACGAGTCCCTGAATTACAATGATATGTATAATACTATAGGCTTTGATGTGATTGATCTGTATAGAATAATTCCATAGAGACAAGTGGTTATAATTTCCTTGCATTAGGACTGAAGTATTGAGGCTTGCATTCATGATCTCCAGAAATGGGATTTCCTGTGGTTTTGTCCAGAAATTGTCCATCTCCTCAAAGCAATAAAAATTCTGGTTCAGCTGAAAGTTATGGAGCAAGGTCATATCACATTTTTAATGATTCATTTAATTAACAACATTTGCAGATTACTCAAATCCATATGGAGTGATATACAACTCTTGCATATGTAAAATGTAATGGGATGCAGAGGAAGAGCAGAGGTGGCGCAGTGGTTAGAGTGCAGTACTGCAGGCCACTTTAGCTGACTGCTATCTGCAGTTCGGCGGTTCAAATCTCACCGGCTCAAGGTTGACTCAGCCTTCCATCCTTCCGAGGTGGGTGAAATGAGGACCCAGACTGTGGGGGCGATATGCTGACTCTGTAAACCGCTTAGAGAGGGCTGAAAGCCCTATGAAGTGGTATATAAGTCTAACAGCTATTGCTATTGCTATTGCAGTAAAAAAGATTAAAAATAATAATGCTCAACTTTTTATATTTCATGAAAAAATGGTAGAGATTCATCATATCTGAATATATAGGCACAAATTCTACTGTCTTATGAACAGAGGCAGGCTTCCATCTTTGAAAACTAACTTTTCTGCACTAACAAGTAGTCCTTTACACTTCTACGTAAAGGTAATTTTATGGCATTTATTTCCAGGTAAGTGGGAGCACAGGGTTGCAGCCTTGATGCTTCATTTCATCTATAACGTTTTATCAATCTATGCAATGTGGCGAGGTAAGACCAGTGATGTAAAAATATCCAAAGATAAGCTGGACAACAGTAGCCTTTATCAAAGGTTAAATTTAGTACTGCTGGAAGTAGAATTATAACAACTGACCTTTAACTGAAAATGGGGTACAGCTTGGTTGACCTGACTGTTGGCATTTGAATGCTTGCTCCCAAAACTGTTTGACCCAACCCATATGGCAGAGTTCTTTTTTAAAAAAAATCAGAGATCACAAATGTGCCAAAAGCTTCTTGCATCAGGAACTACCCTTTATTGCTTCATGGGCCTGAAAAGCTCACTGTGCATTTATGACACAAAAAAGCAATTTAAAATAAGTAATAAGTTTCAAGTAATCCTTTCCTTCCGAAAGGCCACTTTTGATGTTAGTTTGCAAATCTTTTAATTTGATGCCTGACAAAGTCACCTACACAGCAGCATATTTCTTTTCTTGGTGTTGACAAAAGACGAAGCTTATATATTCCCCTTATAAATGGGCTTTCTATGTGTTTTCCCTATCCTGCCATCTGTTACAATTCTCTAGATATTCCTGCAGCCACTCAGATTCACTTCCAAATAACTGCAGTGAAGAGTGTAAAGAATGCAAATAATAAAGTATATTTAAATGAGATATTTAAGTTAACCGAGTGCATCATAAAAATGAGAAATGCAAATTAAAAACACAACACAAGCCTCCCTCAGAATGATCTTGTCACTGTAACTTCTACTTTTCTAATGGAAGCAATTTCTTGGGAGCTTTCTGTATAAGCAGCCAAAGCAGGTGGGCCCCTCTTAACCTTACTAGGATACATACACCTTGTACAAATACTATGTCCCAGCTTGGGACTGGAGGACCAAGGTGGAAAGGAATGGCATTATTGCTATTTTCACTTGAATAAGAGATGGAGAAAACATTTCTGCAATGAAATGACTTATCATATCAAAGACAGTATCCTAGGAACCTTCCCTAAACTAGTATTCTTCAAATGGCTTGGGGACCATTGTAGATCTATTGCATTGGGTCTGCAAAACCTGGATCACCCCGAGATTATGGCAGCAAAGTGATACCAAAAACTCTAATGCTTTGGTGCTATTTGATGGCTGCCTGGATTTTTGCAGTCCATATTTAGTAGCTTCATATCATCCATAATTGTCAATCAGTCTGATCTTTGCATGTAACCCATCTGGGGAGGCTGCATTCAATTAAGAGAAAGAGGGAATGGCAAAGCTGTGAGAAGCTGTACACTTGGTTCTAGCCTAATGCAAATGTGAAGGGAATTACAATACAACATAGATGGGGATGCATATAAAGTCTATTACAAAATCTAGATCTTGATATTAGATGCAGAAATTATTGTGTAAGGGTTTTAGTAAATAAAAGAAGCTGAGGAAACTTTTCATGAAATACCTATTATACTCAGTTGGAAATGGCTAGAAATGTGGACTCATTCTCTAGGGGAAAGTTATTGAGAAGATATATTTGCTTAGCAGAAATAATTTTTTCCCTCACAATAAAATAGTAATAGGTTCTTATATATCCATTGCTTAAATACTGTATAAAATTGGACTGGGGGACATTCATGTTTGGGGAGAAAAAAATAGGGTAGCTTTCACTGTGCATCTTCCAAATCTAGAGGAGAGTCAAGTGGCTCTTGACAGACTCAAGAGCATATTTTTGAATGGAGATCAATCATGGAGCTAAGAATGAAGACCTGAAGTAAATTTCTAGTACTCAGGCAGGAATAGATTTCTAAAACCCTTCCTTTTCCTGCTGCTGACCCTCCACAGTACTATAGAACTCAGCTCATCTGCCTGGAAACCACACTCTATATCGGACATTAACACAACTGAATGAGTCCAGAGGTATTTCACGAGAAGAGTACTCACCTCACCCCCTGCTCACAATAGAATCCCTTATGCCAGCAGGCTTGAAATTTTGGGCTTGGACAACCTTGAACTACGCCACCTACAGTCTGACCTAAGCGTAGTGCACAAAACTGTCTGCTACAATGTCATACCTGTCAATGACTACTTCAGCTTCAACCGCAATAATACACGACAAACAATAGATACAAACTCAAGGTAAACCGCTCCAAACTCGATTGCAGAAAATATGACTTCAGCAACAGAGTCATCAACGCCTGGAATGCTCTACCTCACTATGTTGTTACATCCTCAAAGCCCCATAATTTTGACCTTAAATTGTCTACTGTGGACCTTACCCCATTCTTAAGAGGTCTGTAAGGGGGTGTGCATAAGCGCACCAACATGCCTACCATCCCTGTCCATTTATTTGTACCCATTTCCTGTGTTCATGTCCATATTTATACTTATACCTGTTATTTTGTACATGTTTGACAAACTAACCGACTAAATAAAAAATAAATAAACATATGTAAGTATATTTGTGTATATTGTAGATTATCCCTCTGTATGTATTCTCCCTATACTTCCTTAATGGACCTCACAAGCTACTACTTGTATTTCAAGGTATTTTCCCACAAGTACTACCTTGCCCTGGCTTGACTTGAAATGCAAACAGCAGCCTCAGAGAAGCAATTTTGTTTGGCTTAGGACAGATGTTTAGGTACTTGACAGTTTGATCTGAACAACCAGTTTTCTCACCTCCATTGGAAAATCCTAACACCATTGATCTGTTGCAAAATTTGAGAAGCAATCTACCAAGTAAAATTGGAAAGTATCATTTGGTGCGGGGGAAAAAAATTAAAGCAGGATAAAACTAAATGTAGCAGAACAAAAATATTTTTTAATTTAGAGGGTTTTTTTTCCAAATGCTATTAACCTTGGGGGGAAAAAACATCTAATTTTCAGTGAAGAAATATCCTTTACTTAAAATGAAATGAAACTTAGCTCTGCAAAAACGTTTTAATTAACTTAGGGCTGCATTATGCAACAACAAGCAGTTTCCCATTATGATGGCAGATTTATCATCCACAAACCTTTGGCTCTAATTTGTTACTTCACAGAGTTACAAGCCGCATTAAGGCTCATGTGTAGGGCTCAGTAATCTTCCCATACTCTTGACCAGATGTGCTGTGAGAAATCCTTTTCATTATTTTTTAAAAGAATTTCCAGCTCAAAGAATAATGACTCTGCAATATCATGTGGTGAATGAGCAATAATTTGATAAACATTGTCTTTCAATTAGATTAGAGCAATTAATCTGATTCTAATTGAGCTGCAACATTACCATACAGGAATCCCTGGAGCCCTATGAATAATCTCCAAACACATTGACACACTCAACAGACAGGCATTATTTTCACTCACACTGTTCTTCCATATGTTCTCTTCCCTTGGTGATGGAGGATACCCTGCTGTTTCAATCAAATAAATGTCAATTATCTGAGATGGATTTTGAGATCACAGGCTGATGTTTGTGTTCTGTGGTCCTGTTGTTGTTTTTTAAATCATCCATTACACTCCTTTCTTTTTCCTCCCAAATTAGTTGTTTAGAATTCCCTCCAAAATCCGGTAGATCATTATGAATGGTTGAGTTTTTCTCTGTTGAACATTACCAAAACCAATTTCTGGTAAACAAGAGAAATGAGAAGCTAGTGAAGGGAACTCGTAAGAGAATACATTACTATCTTCAAGCATGTATGCATGCCATTTCTGCTAGATTATAGCAGATTTCCCCAATATAGTGCCTTCAATAATTCCAAGTCAATATAGGCAGTCCAGCCTAGGATGGGAAAGTTGAGTTGTGGAATTCATAGTCATGTATGACAATCACCTTGGGTTTATCTAATTATCTGTTTCAGCAAGGAAGTTGACATCTAGCAGAATTTATGAGCTCTGGACTGCATGCAAACCAATGATTCCTAGATTGGAGCCTGGTCAACATAGATAATGCACATGGCTTTCTTAATTTATCTTGTAGAGAGATAATGCCATGTCAAAATAGGTTATGGATATGGAGGTTTCACTGGAATGAATAGCAAAACTATGATTGACATCTCATGAACACTGTTTTGAAGTGACTAGTTTCATGCTTGTTGTATAACATTTGTACACAGATTTTCTCTCACCACAACTGAGTAGAATTACAGTTCTGTTTTTAGCTTCATAGATACCAGATGCCAGGTATCTATGAAGGTTAATTTTTATCTGAAGGTCTTTGTGTTCAGAGTAACTCAAATATTTTCTCCTACTCTCCATGCATGTTGCTAGCCTGACATCTTATCTATGAAGATTCTCAGTCATGCTCTCATGTAATTCTTTCTTTCTTTCTTTCTTTCTTTCTTTCTTTCTTTCTTTCTTTCTTTCTTTCTTTCTTTCTTTCTTTCTTTCTCTTTCTTTCTTTCTCTCTCTCTCTCTCTCTCCCCCCCCCCTCTCTCTCTCTCTCTCATATTTGCAACTGATACATGTTGCTATAACTTTTAGGAGTAATTTTATTTGGGCTTTTGCAACTAGACTATCAGCATGAGGTAGACACAGTTGGTATGGAAGAAAATGCTGTGCTTCCTACATTCTTACTGTGTGATGTTATGATGCATGATGTGTTACCCCTGACTCCCTGTCAGTGTCCTACAGAGTGAGCCACTGTTTATTGTGGCTCTGGGGAGAGAAAGGAGCAGAAGTCATCTCAGTGATGAGCTACGCTTTTTATCCTGAAATGAGGATATGAATAAATCCCCTGATTGTTGTTTCTTTGTAAATTGCAAAGGGATGGAGCTTCCAAAGACTTCACAGGTAATGAGAATATTTATAACTGACATGACTCTATCTGTTTAAGCTTGGTATAAAAAGCACTAATAAGTATACAGAAAGAACATAGCAAATTGCCCAATAGGGAAATAAGAGGTTTGGTTTTAAAAATGCCAAACATTTTAATGGCTTTCCTTACAGCATATGATGTACACATGGTCTATATGTATTCTTTCATGTATATATTTCACACAAAATTAAGATGAAGCATACATTTTAAGGATACCATAAGAACATAAGATTAGCTTTGCTAGTTTAGGTCAAAGTCCATTTTGGTCCAGTGTTCTGTTTTTTCATAGATAACTTTGAGAGTTTCATAAGTAGAAGATGAAACTATTTTCATTATTGTTCTGTAATCTCTGTACCAATTATTCCGTTATTTTTTAAATCCTGGTTTTATTTTATTTTTTAATAAATAACTCAAGACATCCAACATACCTCCTATTTTCTCCACAACAACAATCCTGTGAGATGAATTGGGCTGAGAGAGCCACACAGATGGCTTTCATGCAACTTTATCTTTTAAGATATTATCATATGAATGATTCCCCAACCCCAAAACTCAGCCTTGGCAACTTCCAGATGTGTGGATTTCAAATCTCAGTGATTTCAGCAATGACCTAATGGCAGTTGAAATCCAGGCATCTAAAAACTGGTTGTAAAAAACTGCAAGTCTTTTTTTGGCATGGCAAGGAGTTGCTGTGTGCTTGAGTATTCAGTCAACACAATCTGTATTTCTACAAAGCTAAAAAATCTATAGAGCTGTGGTTATCCCTTCCTCCTTTATGAATGTGGAATCTATACCAAAGAAACATCCAACAACTGGAGAAATTTTACATGTGCCCTCCCTCTTCCATTCATTGGCAAGACTGTGTCTTCAACCTGGAGGTCTTGATTTGGAAGTCTACTAGCATTAAGTCCCTGATTTATCAGAGCCCTACTAGATGGGTGGGACACATCATCAGAATGGATGATTGCTGTATGCCTCACCAGTTGCTCTATGGTGTACTGGAATTAGGGAAAAGATCTTGAGGTTAATCCTATATGCACTTACAAAGAAATCCTATACCACTGTGATATCCAGTCAAGGGAACTAGAAGCTGCACTGCTGACAGAGTCAAAAGTGGCAGAAAACTATAAGTGGCATCACAGACTAACACCTGGTTACTACAATGGACTTTCCATGCCCCATTGTACTAGACTCTGTGCTTCCAGATAGGGACTGCAGAGCCACTTCATGTCCACAGATGAACCGCACAATAATGTGCCTTTGAACTCGAATGACTACCTTTATATTTGTACATGCTTTCCACCTTTTTGCATAGTTGGAAACTATATAGGAAATGCATAGTTACACCAATGTCACACAGGCTGCAAAACTTTGTTGAATCATAGTTTGAAATTTGTTTACATTCTTAACTTATTCCAAAACTAGTGAACAACAATTTTCTGTTCCACATGAAGTGGGAGGCTATGGTTTGAGTTCTGCTGCTTGGATTGGTTGGAAAGGAAGATGGATGTTCCATTTTTCTGCACAACTCTTGTTTTTGCCAAGACATGTTTACCCAGACCAGTGATGTGCAATCAGTTGAGGCAGGGGAGACATAGCCTCACCACTTCCATCATGAAAAGAAAAAAAAATGTAAAAGGAAAAAGGTGAGAGCTGAGGTCAGGTTGAGCTAGTTGCTGCCTCACTGTGGATGACTCTGCTTAACTGTTTAAAAAACCCTCTAAAAAAGTGCCCTCTACTATGAGGCAGGAGAACTGCGTGCCCATCTAGTCTGACTCGGCGTTTTATGATCACTCTAGCAGAGTTAAGCAAGGGTTAAAAGTCTAAAAATTTCTGACGTAGGTGAGGCACACAGTTCTCCTGCCTCATAGTAGAGGGTGCTCGTTATGGCAGGGCTTCTTCAGAGGACCCGAGTGAAGAGCAGAGTTGAAATCCTCTCTGAAACAGCTGGAAAAGGTACGTGTGGGTCGGAGGGAGGGGGAGGAATTCAAACTTCATCCTCCTGGTGCGGGGCTTTGGGCAAAGGCTGAAGGGAAGGACCCGGGCTCGCTTGTGCTCTCCCTCCCCAAGTGTAGTATGATTGCAAGCAGAACCACGTTGCCTTTTCAAACCTGTAATCAGTGAAGCTGGGCTGGATCCTTCCGGGGCTGGGGGAAAGTATGTGTGCTCCAGTATGGCTCTTTGACTGGCTTCCTGCCTCCTCCTCTGGTCCCCTCACTGGTGCTCTCCCTCCAATCCAACTTTGTGTGTGTGTGTGTGTGTGTGTGTGTTTGTTTGTTTGAGAGAGAGTGAGAGAGGGAAGGGGGTAGGAGAGATAGTCCAATCCAACTTCTGTGTGTTTGTCTCTGTGTGTGTGTGTGTGTTTGAGAGAGGGGGGAGGGAGGGAGAGAGAGAGGAAGGAGGGGAAGGGAGAAAAAAAGAAAGAAGGAAACATCTTTCGCAAAGGAGAAAAACAAATGCTATCGCTTTAAATCGGAACTGAGCATGCCTGGCTGTGGAATTCTGGGAGTTGAAGTCCACAAGTCTAAAAAAATTTGAAACCCACCACTGTGTCAGTGCCTCACCAGCCATAAACCTCACCGCACGTCACTGACCCAGACAGATCTGAAATAAATGTTTCTTGGTTTTTCAAAATTGTCTGTTTCTTCCCAGCTCTTCCTAGTTCCTTCCCTTTTCTTTATAATTTCCCAACTCTCAGACTGACATAAAAACATTTAACTGTACTATTATTTATTAAGAATACGAAATTGAATTTTCATACTCACCCAGAAGGATTTAATTTATCACCTACTCATTCTAACTTTGTCAAAATTATTTTTTAATGATCAGTTAGTTATTATTTCATCTGTTGCTTATTGCAAATTGTATATTTATTTGGCCAATTAAGGAGATTTCTCTCCTTGTTCTTGTGTTAATGAGGCTATCCTTTGATTTCTATTTGATTAACCCACAACTTTGCTGATTCAAAGCAATAATTTCCTTAATAACCATTGACTGAGGTCAAGTCATTGCAATATAATAAAATGTCATGACTATATATATATATATATATATATATATATATATATATATATATATATATATATATATATATATATTTACTATTTATAATTGCCAATCTAATATTAAAAAATAAATAACTTTTCTTCTTTAGAATGGACCTTATTCGGAATTTTCCTGGAGCCTTTTCTGAATATTTATAACTCTATCCATTTTAGGAGGTCTGATATTTAGGTTTCATTTTATTTTTCAGTTTTGGAAGACTGAACACAGAAATTCTATTTGCCACAGCAAATGAATTTGCATGCAGGAGTTATATGAGCCTCTCAATGCAACATGAGACACAATGTGAATAATGTGATATATGTATTCCTTTGAAGCTTGAATCTTGCCGTTATAGCGACATTTATAAACAAAAAGTGTTACATACAAAATGAATTTCGTCACACTTTTCACCATTAATAAAATCGCAGGCTTTGCTTGAGGATATTGCAAGTATACATTTTTGTTGATATTATTCAATAAAACAATTAGAATCATCAATTTGACTGATGTATGTCTTGTGTTGTAAACCACTGGGTCATTAACTTTAACAAATCAATATACTCTCACAATCAACTCAAACTAAATTAATGCTAAAGGAATTAGAATTTTGCAAATGGCAAATTATGAATTCATTAAATACAAAGTGCAAACTAATAACCCACCTTCATTTTGTTTGGATGAATTTAGATCAGAGTTTCATGTTAGCAGGAGGCAAATGAAAATACCAACATGATATAACGGAGAATAATGACATTTGAAAGAAAAAGAAACAATATGAAAGAAACTCACTTCATCCATTTGTGGGAAACAGGGATGACATTGCTATAAACCATTGGTGGTCAGTCACTGGTCTTCCAGATAATGCTGAACAATGAATCTCAGTATCCATAGCAAGCATAACAAATAGTAAGGGATGCTGAGAAGTGCAACTAGCAAAATATGGTATTTTCTACCTCATCTTACAGGCATGAGATTAGTTGCTTTGCAGCTTCAAAGAAAAAAAATCAAACTAGAGAAAAATTTTTTTTGGGTGGGTGGGTGGGTTCTCATGGGACTTCAAGTAAGTGATTCCACCGAAATGGAATTAACTGAATTTGGAAAGACAGATTCAAAAACATCTAAGAAATTTGGTTTGGCAAGTTGGCTGGCAGGATCTCTGCCATTTTGATTTTGGATTTGGGCCTCACAGATTCCAAAGGAAAGATGTCCTTTAAAAAAAATGGCACTGACATAATAGCTTCAAGGGACTTTTAAGTAGCTGCACAAAAAGATGACATGGATGTATTTGTATTCAGGAAATTTTCATTTTATCTAAGTGTCTTAAATTTGTGCTAAAATTCAGACCCTGCAAAAATTCAGCACAGAACTACTTCCCCCTATTTTTCATGCCTTGTTAGTACAGCCTGTAAGATTTGCAGTCCAAATTTTGAATCCATTTGATCTTTGATTGTAGGAAGCTTTGCAGCATATGGGTCTAGAATGGATGATTAGCTGTTACTCACCATTTTGGTTTGTTATTCTGCACTGATCTTAGCTGGTTGTTTTCAACATGGTATAATAGTTTTTCTTACATCCACCCTTGATAAAGACATTGGCTTAACAAAGATTTTGTATGCAATAGTGGCAAATATGGTATACTGTAATAAAAGCTTTTATTGTAGGGTTATATAAATTATATAATACAATGCTCTGCCATAATTATGTAATTAAATTCTGTATAAATGATAAATGTTTTTGGTGCAATGGTTAAAGGCATCAGTCTAGAAATTGGGAGACCAGGAATTCTAACCCTGATTTAGGCATGAAGACGACTGGATGATCTTGAGTCAGCTCTAGGAAGAGAGCAATGGGAAAACACTTCTGTAAAACCTTGCCAAGAAAACTGCAGGAAGTTATCCAGGCGATCACCAGGAGTCAAGACTGATTCAAAGTTAAATGAAAGTACAAAAAAAAAAAATTCAATGGTGGTTTTTATTGCTTCATATCAATTATTAAGTTGGAACGATTTATTTGGATTGCTAGCACATCATTTACTGGCTGCTATTGTAATTTCTTTTGCAATAAATTTCAGGAGGGTTTTAAAATTTTTTTAATGTATTATCAGTCACTCAGAATCACAGTAGCAAGATAGGTGGCCTAATTAAAACTAAGAAAACATCCATGGTTTCATATAGATACAGGAGCCGAGGTGGCGCAGTGGTTAAATGCAGCACTGCAGGCTACTTCAGCTGACTGCAGTTCAGCAGTTCGGCTGTTCAAATCCCACTAGGCTCAAGGTTGACTCAGCCTTCCATCCTTCCGAGGTGGGTAAAATGAGGACCCAGACTGTTGTTGGGGGCGATATGCTGACTCTGTAAACCGCTTAGAGAGGGCTGAAAGCCCTATGAAGCGGTATATAAATCTAACTAACTATTGCTAGATTGTTTCCCTGAGTTGTAGCTTGGTAAACTTAGTCCATAGTTCAATATAACTTGGCTTCTTTTCAGATGATTTTGAATAGGGGTGACCTTAATAGAATAACAGAGGGACCTTGGAAATGTTCTAATCCAACTCCCTGCTTAGACGGAAAACTCTATATCATTTCAGACAAATGGTTGTCCAATTTCTTCTTAAACACCCCTCCCCCCAGCGTTGGAGCACTACAACATCTGGAGGCAAATCATTCCACTGTTTAATTGTACTAATTGTCAGGAAATTTCTCCTTAGTTCTAGGTTGATTCTCCCTTTAATTAGTTTCCATCCATTGCTTCTTGTCCTGCGTTCAGGTGCTTTTGAAAATAGGTTGATCCCTTTTTCTTTGTGGCAGCCCCTTAGCTATTGGAATACAGCTATCATGCTATTCCCTAATTCCTTCTTTGCATTAAACTAGACGTATCCATTTTCTGCAACTATTCTAAAGCTATGTTTTAGCTTCCAAGTCCCCTAATCATCTTTGTTGCTTTTCTCTTAACTCTTTCTGGAGTCTCAACATCTTTTTTTAAATTGTGGCAACCAAAACTGGGCATAAATATATTGTGGCAACCAAAACTTTAAAGTCCTAATTGTGTTCTGAAAAGAATAGCTTTTATAAAAAACTGAAAATTTAATCTAATTTTTAAAATAAATGCATTTATTTATTTATAATGAGAAATCTTCTTTTAAGTATGGAGGATCTCACTACTATACAAGATGGGCAGCGCATATATTTCACACACACAAAAAATACATATACATATCGAGGTTCCTTCATTTACTGTATGTGTTTTTTTTAAAAAAAATAATGTCTTTAATATTTTACTATAAGCGGCATGGCTTCCTTATCTCACAGTTGTAACACTAACGATTTGCATGGTTGAACTAAAACAGATTAAAAAATATGGTATTTTCCTATTTAATTACATTGTAAAGCAGTAGAATGACTGTCTTCAAGTTGTTTAGAATCAGTCTTTGATCATGGTGCAAGCATGGTAGGATCAAATATGACATTTTATGATGGCGATGAACAGGATTAATATGTGGTCACACATGTAAGTTCAGAACAGAGACATTGAAAGATAAAAAGCAAGAGTATTTTAAAAGCTGTCTGAAAATTGCTCTCATTATTCTTACTTCACTCAAAAATACTTCATTTTCAGTTATCTTTATTTCATTTTAGGAGTGTTGGGTGTTCTGGGAGGGGGCCTTCGAAGCCCTGACGTGGCTTTCCAAAAGCCCCAGGAAGCACTGAAGCCCTCTATGGCGAGCGTGGCATTGCTGTGCATTGCTGTGCATTCCTGGTCATTGCTGCACATTGATGTGCATTGCTGCACATTGATGTGCATTGCTGTACATTGATGTGCATTGCTGCACATTGATGAGCATTGATGAGCATTACTACACATTGGTGAGCATTGATGTGCATTTCTGTGCATTTCTGCACATTGATGTGCATTTCTGTGCATTGCTGTGCATTCCTGGTCATTGCTGCACATTGATGTGCATTGCTGCACATTGATGTGCATTGCTGCACATTGATGTGCATTGCTGCACATTGATGAGCATTGATGAGCATTACTACACATTGGTGAGCATTGATGTGCATTTATGCACATTGCTGCGCATTGCTGCTCATTGATGTGCATTGATGTGCATTGCTGCACATTGATGAGCATTGATGAGCATTACTACACATTGGTGAGCATTGATGTGCATTTCTGTGCATTGCTGCCCATAGATGTACATTGATGTGCGTTGCTGCACATTGATGTGCATTGCTGTGCATTGCTGAGCATTGATGAGCATTACTACACATTGATGGGCGTTTCTGCACATTGATGTGCATTACTACACATTGATGAGCATTGATGTGCATTGATGTGCATTGCTGCACATTGATGTGCATTTATACGCATTGATGTGCATTGCTGCACATTGATGTGCATTACTACACATTGGTGAGCATTGATGTGCATTTCTGTGCATTGCTGCACATTGATGTGCATTTCTGCGCATTGCTGCACATTGATGTACATTGATGTGCATTGCTGCACATTGATGTGCATTGCTGCACATTGATGTGCATTGCTGCACATTGATGAGCATTGATGAGCATTACTACACATTGGTGAGCATTGATGTGCATTTATGCACATTGCTGCGCATTGATGTGCATTGATGTGCATTGATGTGCATTGCTGCACATTGATGAGCATTGATGAGCATTACTACACATTGGTGAGCATTGATGTGCATTTCTGTGCATTGCTGCCCATAGATGTACATTGATGTGCGTTGCTGCACATTGATGTGCATTGCTGTGCATTGCTGAGCATTGATGAGCATTACTACACATTGATGGGCGTTTCTGCACATTGATGTGCATTACTACACATTGATGTGCATTGATGCACATTGATGTGCATTGCTGTGCATTGCTGTGCATTGATGTGCATTGCTTCACATTGATGCGCAGCGCTGCACATTGATACACATTGTTACACATTGCTGCACATTGATGTGCATTGCTGCACATTGATGAGCATTGCTGCACATTGATGAGCATTGCTGCACATTGATGAGCATTGATGAGCATTACTACACATTGGTGAGCATTGATGTGCATTTCTGTGCATTGCTGCCCATAGATGTACATTGATGTGCGTTGCTGCACATTGATGTGCATTGCTGTGCATTGCTGAGCATTGATGAGCATTACTACACATTGATGGGCGTTTCTGCACATTGATGTGCATTACTACACATTGATGAGCATTGATGTGCATTGATGTGCATTGCTGCACATTGATGTGCATTTATACGCATTGATGTGCATTGCTGCACATTGATGTGCATTACTACACATTGGTGAGCATTGATGTGCATTTCTGTGCATTGCTGCACATTGATGTGCATTTCTGCGCATTGCTGCACATTGATGTACATTGATGTGCATTGCTGCACATTGATGTGCATTGCTGCACATTGATGTGCATTGCTGCACATTGATGAGCATTGATGAGCATTACTACACATTGGTGAGCATTGATGTGCATTTATGCACATTGCTGCGCATTGATGTGCATTGATGTGCATTGATGTGCATTGCTGCACATTGATGAGCATTGATGAGCATTACTACACATTGGTGAGCATTGATGTGCATTTCTGTGCATTGCTGCCCATAGATGTACATTGATGTGCGTTGCTGCACATTGATGTGCATTGCTGTGCATTGCTGAGCATTGATGAGCATTACTACACATTGATGGGCGTTTCTGCACATTGATGTGCATTACTACACATTGATGTGCATTGATGCACATTGATGTGCATTGCTGTGCATTGCTGTGCATTGATGTGCATTGCTTCACATTGATGCGCAGCGCTGCACATTGATACACATTGTTACACATTGCTGCACATTGATGTGCATTGCTGCACATTGATGAGCATTGCTGCACATTGATGAGCATTGCTGCACATTGATGAGCATTGATGAGCATTACTACACATTGGTCCTGAAAGCCCTGGCGAAGCCCCGAAGCCCTCGCCCCGAAAGCCCTCTATGGCTTTCACATCCCGGCACTGTGCCAGCCATAAAGCGGGACGCGTCCCGCTCTATAGCAGGCGCGGCAACATGGATTTAAAGTCTGGCCATTCCCTCTATGGCAGGCATGGCGGCAGGGCTTTAAAAAATAAAAAATTAAGTTCCAGCCCGCGCGCCAGCATATGCAGGTAAAACACACAAATTACTTATAATAATATAAATTACAATTACTTACAAATTACAATAATTTTGAATTCCTCCCATCTCCCTCCGACCCACATACCTTTTCCAGCTGTTTCACAGAGGATTTCAACTCTCCTCTTGTCTGTCATGATGAAAATGTAAAAAATGTAAAAAGAAAAAGGCAAGAGCTGCTGAAGTAAGGCTGGGTTAGCTGCTGCCAGAGCCTCCAATGGCTGACTCTGCTTAACTGTCTAAAAAAAGCCTCTAAAAAAAGTGCCTTCTACAGGAGGAGGCGAGAGAACCACGTGCCTCATCTACATAAGGAATTTTTTGCCTTTTAACCCTTGCTTAACTCTGCTCAAGTGATTATAAAGATAGACTAAATGAGGCATGTGGTTCTCTTGCCTCCTCCTGCAGAGGGCACTTTTTAAAGAGGCTTTTTAAAACAGTTAAGCGCTAAGCAGAGTCATCCACTGTAACTCTGGCAGCAACTACCTCAGCCTTTTTCCTTTTAATTTTTTTTCTTTTCATGATGACAGTGGGGAGGCCCTGCCTCCCCTGACTGCATGTCACTGTACAGATCACTTAACAAATATGGATCTTTATACTATTTATTGAGTTGGCTTCAAAACACTGAACACATTTTCTTGCATTAATTTGAATGTCCATCATGTCCCACAAAGATGCAAACACGGAGCAGAAAAACAATGATAAAAAAATCATTATGGGTATATATCTCTATCCCCTGAAAAACTCCACTGGTGCAGGAATCCCTTATTCTGAATATTACTGACTCTACATCTATTTATTTATGCATATTTTCTGCTCTCCAAACTACTCATTGAAGAGCGGGAATGAGAAACATCTATCTTTGCTTTGGTCAGGTTAACACAAAGATGAAATTAGTAGGCCAGTCATTTTTTTAAAATCTCTGTGTAAAATAGGATATATGTGTCTTTATTTGAGGTCTAAACCTGTTCTGTGTGGATAAAAACGAATTTCATGTCTCCCTAGTGTCTTTATCTTTAGTTTTTTAAAGTTCAGGCTGCAATGTAAAGAACCTAATCCAGGTATTGGCAACAACATAATGTGGACTAAACTGATTTATAACTCGTAAAAACAGCTCTCCCTGCATCTTGGACTGACAGCCGACAATCTGTCTTGATTTATGGCTACATTCAAATAATTAACCTTTGCTGCAGTAGTTCTCTTATTGTGGAATAGCTTTTCCCTGGAAGTTAGAATATCAGCTGCCTGACTTTCCTTGGGAGCTGTTATCATCCATAGAATATTTGGTGAGAGTTTTAAGTACTGATATGCCATATTAGATATGACCTTTATTTGCATTGTATATTATTGAGTGTTGTTATAGTTTTGTTTTCACCTGCGTAAGTTTCCGAGAGTCTGGTGAATCGAGCAGCATTTTTGAAACAAACAAGCAACAAACTTTCCTCAGATATTGGAGGTGGATTATCACCCTAATGAGAACAGGAAAAACATCATTTTGTACTTATGAGACAAGGCAGTGTTAAATTACTCCCGTATTTGATCAAGAAGCCACACAATAGAACAGTGAGTGATAATACATTGCTGGATGATGAGCCCCTCAGCCTGGGAGGTATTCAGCATGCTACTGAGGAAAAGCTGAGTCTGCATTGTAGTAATGGTGTTTACAACAAAGCTAGATTAAAGCTTTGGGGATGTCTACTTGCTGATGGTACTAGGCAGGAATAGAACATCTGAAACTGCAAAAATAGAATTACAGTGGGAAAGTGGAACACAAGCATGAATATTGGAAAACTTAACACAATAAAAGATGAAATGAACTGAGTATTCAAGGACATCTTAGGCATCAAAGAACTAGAATTGGACAATTTAAATCAGAATCATATTGTTTACGGATATGAACTACAAAGAAGGAGCAGGATTGTTTTCATAGATGCAGAGGGTATAACAAGGATAATACTTGGGTAATAACCAAACAATATTAGACTGTGCACAGTTCTAAAATGTAAAAAGAAAGTTAACCAGTTTCTATGATAAAGTTTTGAGAATATACACATTATTTCAAAGAGAACGTCAAATCAAATCAATTTTTTTATTACGGCCATAGACCAGTATATTAAGGAGAACATCAATAATTATTTTGATGTCCTGAACTTCATTGATAGGAAATTGGAAGAACTGTAAAATAAAAATAAAAAGATTTTTTGAAAGAAGAATAATGGTTGTTAACGATGAATTTGAAAAGAGATTGCCAAAAGCTAAGAAATAGATTGGGTGTTTGTTGAAAGCGAACTGGATGTCAGAATAGAAGTAGAAATTGAAGAAGCCAAATCTAAGAAAGACAAAGCTCTCAAGAAGGAACTTAAAGAATTTCCGAGAACGTCTATGAGAGATCAGAAGCAGTATTTATTTATTCATACAATTTATAGGCCACCCATCTAACTCAAGATACCTCTGGGTGGCTTGCAATCATAAAAAGTGAAAATCATATCAATTAAAAACATAAATAAATAAATATAAAATCCAGCACACGACAGCCCAACTAAAAAATGGGGAGGGTAAGAACAGGATAAGGGGAGTTTGGATCTGTTGTTAATTAATCAACCACCTCCACTGTGATGGTTCCCATTGGGACCCCAAGCTAAGTAGCAGAATTAGTTCTTTAAGTTCTTCTGAAAGGACAGGAGGTTGTGGCCGACCTCAAACCAGATTGTAAGATGTTCCACAGGGCAGGTGTAATGGCAGAGAAGGCTCCTGTATCCCACCAGACTGAATAATTTGGCTAATAAGGCCCATAATATCCCGGAGTCATGTGATCACCTTTCTGACAAGTAAAGTTAATGGGGAGACCAGATTCACTTAACAACCATGTAACTAATTTAACAACTGCAGTGATGCCCTGCCAGAGCATTTGCAGTGTGACTACTATTAGGAGACAACCCAAGAGCAAAACACAGCACTCAGAGACTTAGACGTTTCACAGGGGTTTATATAGAACACTGTTCTGACCCCACCCCTCTTCGTTCGTTCACAAATGACAGTCAGACAGAACTTCAAAGGAAATATCTTTATCAGTCCTGGCTCAAGCTGGCTGCGAGCCCAAAAATAAACGTAGATAAAGTCTCTAGCAAAAAGTTACACAGCAAAAGCAAAAACAAAAAGCTCTTACAGCAAACCAGGTTTACAGAAAGCAAATCACTTATCCAAATGCCTCTTTGAATCTCAAAACGATGAACCACACACGACGAACGACGAACCACGAACGTTGACTTCTGCAACCAGGGCGTGGCACCATAAGTCCTTTTATCTGCAGAAGACGACCCTAACGAGAAACAGCTGCTCATTATTCCTGCATCCTGACGCAACTCACAGCAAGCTGCTGCTGAGACACAACAGAACACATACAGAAATATACATAGTAGCAAATACCTGACAAGTAGTCAATCTTCTTAACTCTACCTGGAGAATTTAACAATGAATACCAGACACAAGGAGGGGAAAAAAAGCCCACTCCTGGCTGCCTTATATAAACACCTCCTAAAGTGATAAAGACTTTTGTGAACCCCTTCATAGTCTTCAGCTGGCTACTTCATCATCATTCATCATTGCATCAGCCTTACATTCCATCAGCTTTACATCAGCTTTCAGTTTTAAACCTCAATACCTTAACACTCCTCCCATTTAGAGCTGAACAAACAGCTGATAATCCGAACACTTAACAATTGTGGCAAGAAAGGTCATAAAATGGAGCATTAACAAATGTCTCACTTAACCCCAGAAATTTTGCGCTAAATTGTAGTCATATGTTAAGGACTATACATAATTGAGAGAGACTAGATTGGGAGAAAAGAACATGGTTATAAAACTGGGAGAAGAAACATCAATAATCTGTGCTATGTGGTCGATACTTCTCTGAAACTGAAAATACAAAATCATCTAAAAACTCTAGTAATGAAAGTCAGTGAAAAAAATATAACTATTATAAATAAAAAGGACCAAACTAATGACAATAGATTTTCTCAAATATGTTTCCAAACAAGGACTAACCAAGCAAGACCCTATTTAGCTTTAAGTCAAGCTTTTTATGATTAAGGGTTTCTTTTTAAAAGTATATGAGTAGCACACCCCGAGTTACAATTTAAATAGAGAGGTCAGATGCAAAAAGTAAACAGGGATAGGACAAAAATTTGTCTTAAACAAGTTAAGTGTACATTAATTAAATGCAGTTAACAGCTTGCTCCCCATTTATTTAACATTTATGTCAAATGAAAACCTCATACAGTTCAGTGAAAATGTTTGAGGGGTCCTAAGAAATATATCCAGACTTAGGTGAGTTTTATGGATCTCCAGGCTCTGATTTCCATCATATGTTGAGCTTTAGGAGACATTCATCATAAGCAGCTAAGAAAAAAAAAAGTAATGACGTCATTTAAAAGTATTTGAAAGTGAATCATGCATGTTTTGCTTTATAGCCTTGGGGGGAAAAAATCTGTACTTTGTTTTCTAACAGATAAGGTGAAGAAAGAAACAAAATTAATCACCTGAAAATGTATAATTTACCTTGATAGTTAGAATAGCCCATATTATCTGCAATGCAGAACTGTTACAATTCAGTCCAGCCTTCCCCCATTAATCTTAATTATACTGTAATATTTTACTCTAATTGGATATGTTTTGCTATTGTTCTTACAAACCTTGTTATATTACAAGAAAAATCAGATGAGTTGCTTTTGAAATTGGGTTGTTTTGGTAGTTTTATCAGTTACAAAATAGAAGCAAGAGGCTATTCTTTTTGAATCAATGTTCTTTTATCCTGCCCTTCTGGAGTTCTAAGATGCTGTGTTTTATCGATAATATTCAAAATTTCAAGGCAACAACATACATACTGCCATTCTCGGAATGGTAGCAATGGAATATGGAATAAAAGGAGCGGTGACTTTGAGTTCTTAAAAAATAAGAAACATTTTGGGAGTGTATCTGTAAGTTCTGAGCACTAAAAAGAAAGGTTGTGAATTCTTGGTGGACGACATGTGTTTTAGTCCATACCTCATATCTATTTTTATATTATAACAGTGGTGAATAATCTATGGATCCATAGATGTAAACAAGAGAGTGGTATGGAGATAGTGGTTCCCTCCATAGAGGTAACCTTAGAATGGCCTTCATTGACCTGCAAAGCTACTCTGTCCATGCTAAGATCAATGGACTGGTATTTGCTTTTGAAGTGGGGTACATTGTGATCACCAAAATAGGCAAATCATAATGAAAAACAACTTAATACTCTCTCCAAACCCTTTTTTTTTTACCTATATGTGGGATGTGTAGTGAATACATCATCCCTGTCTATAAATTGTTTTTTGTGTGTGTGCAGAGTAGATGTCACCAGGTATCCCACTTTAGGTTTAGGTTTATTGGTTTTGTATGCCGGCCACTCCCGAAGGACTCCAGGCGGCTCACAATAAACAGGGAAGGGAATAAATAAGACAATACAAACAATTTTAAAATCCACAACAGTCACAATTAAGACGGGGCTGGGTGCTTTAACAGCCCCCAGCCTGCTGGAACAGCCAGGACTTAGTAGCTTTACGGAAGGCCGGGAGGTAGTAAGGGTCCGGATCTCCATGGGGAGCTCGTTCCAGAGGGCCGGAGCAGCAACAGAGAAGGCTCTCCCCCGGGGGGTCGCCAGCTGGCATTGGCTGGCAGATGGAACCTGGAGAAGGCCAAGCCTGTGCGATCGAATTAGTCTTTGGGAGGTAATTGGCAGGAGGCGGTCTCTCAGGTACCCAGGTCCAATGCCATGTAGGGCTTTATAAGTAACAACTAGCACCTTGAAGCGAGTCCAGAGACCAATGGGCAGCCAGTGCAGCTCGCAGTGGATAGGTGTAACGTGGGTGTACCTAGGTGCACCCACAATCGCTTGCGCAGCTGCATTCTGGACTAGCTGAAGTCTTCGAACACTTTTCAAGGGCAGCCCCATGTAAAGCACATTACAGTAGTCCAGTCTTGAGGTCACAAGGGCGTGAGTGACTATCTGAAGTGCCTCCCGGTCCAGATAGGGTCGCAATTGGTGCACCAGGCGAACCTGGGCAAAGACCCCCCTGGTCACAGCTGATAACTGGTGATCTAAAGTCAGCTGTGGATCCAGGAGGACTCCCAAATTGCGAACCCTCTCTGAGGGGCGTATAATTTCACCCCCCAGACTGAGAGATGGAATAATTAGCCAATCTTTGGGAGGGAACATCAATAGCCATTCAGTCTTGTCGGGATTGAGTGCAAGCTTGTTGGTTCCCATCCAGACCCTGGCAACCTCCAGGCACTGGCCCATCACTTCTACTGCTTCACTGAGTTGGCACGGGGCGGACAGATACAATTGTGTATCATCCGCGTATTGGTGGTATTTAATCCCGTGCCGCCGTATGATCTCACCCAGCGGCTTCATGTAGATGTTAAATAGGAGGGGGGACAGGACCGAGCCCTGCTGCACCCCATAATTGAGGGCCTCGGGTCGACCTCTGTCCTCTGACCAACACCAACTGTGACCTGTCCGAGAGGTAGGAGGAGAACCACCGAAGAACGGTGCCTCCCACTCCCACTTTCTCTCTCTAGTCTGCTTGTATTTGTACATAATTTTGTACATAAAATTGTGGCACAACATAACACATTGTAATGTACAAATTATACATAAAAATATTAAACTATAACCAAATGGCATCCCATTTGGGACTTTCTAGGAGGTTAGCGGTGTTAACAAAAAAATCCAGAGTCTGTTACCACTTTTTCTGACTAGCAAATTTTCATCCTAATTACAGTATTGTTTCCATTGGCCTTGGAAAAGTCTGAAATTTTGTGCCGATAGATAGATAGATAGATAGATAGATAGATAGATAGATAGATAGATAGATGGATGGATGGATGGATGGATGGATGGATGGATGGATGGATGGATGGACGAACGGACAGACAGACATAAGTAGGTCGACAGATAAATAATACCAATAGAAAAGTATTATCTATAACTCAAAGTGGAGTCCTTGTTGCTCCTCTTGAGTGTTTCTTGTAGATGTTTCATTACTTGACTTGGTAACTTCTTTAATATTGGTGAGTGTGGTACCTATTTTCTCCTTGTTAGTCTTCATCAGACATTAATAGACACACAAACCGTATTTATACACCATTACATGGTGGAAGGACTAATGATAGCAGTGTTCCAATATCTCAGGGGTTGCCACAAAGAAGATTATTTCCTGAGGCACCTGAGGGTAGAAGAAGAAGAATGGATGGAAACTCATCAAGGAGAGAATCAACTTAGAACTGAGGAGAAATTTCCTGACAGTTAGAACAATTAATCAGTGGAACAGCTTGCCTCCAGAAGTTGTGAATGCCCCAACACTGGAAGTCTTTAAGAAGATGTTGGATAGCCATCAGTCTGAAACGGTATAGGGTTTCCTGCCTAGGCAGGGGGTTGGACTAGAAGAACTCCAAGGTAATTTCCAACTCTGCTATTGCATTATTGTATACATCCTCTCCAGCAGCCAACATCCAGATAAGCAGGCATTAACCCAAGGCAAACCATCAAGCAAAAAACAATATCATAATCAAGGAACTAACATGGAGAAAACCATACACTCCACACTGGCAGGGCAAGCTACTGTATATAAGCAAGCTTGATGCTCACCAGCAGTGAAGATTACCTGCAGTAATATTCCAACAAAGCAGCAAAACATAAACTTCACTTTTCTACTCCTTCTTCCAAAAGATATGTGACCACAAAGGGGTTGACTGTTCTGCATTATAGGAAGGCTAGACACAATATGATAATAGTTTCAGACAAAGACAACAAGATCCTCCCCAATCTTTCTACCTTGTGGAATGGAATCAGTGGTGGGTTTCAAAAATTTTTGGAACCTACTCTGTGGGTGTGGCCTCCTTTGTGGGAGTGGGTTGCCACCTATGTGACCAAATGGGAGTGGCTTGCTGCCCATGTGACCGGATATGAAATTATGAATTAGTACTTAGATCGGTCCAAGTAGCTATTCAGAAACTCTGGCATTGAAGCATGCAAGTCTTAAAGATGTCAAGTTACAAGATCCTTGCCAGTGGTGGGTTTCAAAAATTTTTGGAACCTCTTCTATAGGTATGGCCTGCTTTCCGGATCCACTGGTGGGACCTCTTCTAACCGGTTCGGTAGATTTGATGAACCGGTTCTACCGAATAGGTGCGAACTGGTAGGAACCCACCTCTGAATGGAATCAAATGCAATATGGATTCCACCCCCTCCCGACAATTTGTCTAGTCCAAGTGGGAAAACAAGTGACCAGAAAATTTTGAATTTTTTTTTTTAATATCTGTGCAGTCTCACCTGAAAGCTATTTATAGCTCAGAGTGTGCCCCTTGCCTTCTGTTTGGAGTTATGTATAATATGACATTGCCAACAGAAGGAAGTAAGAAGAATATAATTTCAGGAGGTCCCTCTCTTTCATATTTAAGGTCTCCCCCTTCAACACAAGTGGGAGCTGAAGGTGTCTAGTACCTTGCAGGATGACTGCCCTTCAGAACGCTCTGTGATTAATGCATGTTATGAATATCTATTAAATGTTACAGCAGGTTGGTGACTCTCAGCTGTGTTCCTCATTTATTAGCAGCAGCATTTCAGTTACAGGCTGAACAGAGGGTGAGGGAGCAACTGCTCTGCAGTCTTAGATTGATGACACTTCTAAAAATTGTCCAAGCATGTGTGCAAAAATCTATCAAAATAAGAGTGTAATAAATGAGAAGGTAACTTTTACTGTGCACAAAAACTGTACTCATGCCTCATTTCTCTCCCCCTCTCCTGTTCTTAGGGAAAATAGTCTACATAAGTAAATAAGAAGAGATGGTATCTTATTGTCTAGAGAAAAAAAAAGAATATTCTAATACACAACTGTGTCAAGGCTAGATGTTGTATCAGGGACAAGCTGACACAAGGGGATGAACTGTAGCCTCAGATTCTCAACTATATTGGATTCCTTGCCTCGGGTTCCTCAGATTAACATGAGTAGCTTCTATTAAATTGTTGCATTTACCCTGTAATGCTCAAATATTTCCCCCAAATCTGATATTCTGAAGATATGCTGGGAGTATAACTTGTATTCCCCACCAGAATAGCTGAGCCAGCTGGACTGAGATTTCACAGTTGCAGGACGAGGTTGAACATAATGATATTGCATGAGAAAAGACAATAAGGTTGAAATCCACAATGGGGAAGATATTAATATCAGGGCTATGCAAAATTCTTAAATGAGTAGCATTGGAATGCATAGGGAGGCATATGAAGGTCATCTATGAAAACATTAAAAGAGCCACGGAGAGGCTGAGAAAATAACAGAAGAGAGAGGAAACATAAAACATTAAAGAGAAAGAAGACAGCCAATTTTGCAAATGGCAGCTCAGTCCAGATGGTATGGCATTTGGAAAGAAGTATTTCAAATCTCAAATACATTCACTGCAAATTAGAATCGGAAAGTCCTCTTACAGTTTCAAGATTCTATATTTATCCAAAGACTAGAATTAAAGATACCTGATTGAAGTGTGTGCAATGTTTTGCTTTCCTGATGCTGCCCAGCTGTGTGGAGCTGGGAATGAAGCATTCAAAGCACAGAAAGATGGATAATGATATGGCTGTTATAACTGTTTAGGAAGATGGGTTTTGTATAGCTCCTGCACATTCAAAAGCTTCCCTTTTGAAGGATTTGACAGCTCTATTAAGCCAGTAGAGTACTTCTTTAGACTGCAGTTGAGGCTCACAAAAATACTTTCCATACCATTATTTCTTTTTCTTAATTTGTAATCCACTCTTAATGCATGCCACAAAAATACCTCCCATGCTGAAAACAAATTGGGTAGTAGGCCACATCAGGATATTTCCCCTGAAGACTTTTTTTTTTCTAAACGTTTTCAGAAAAAAAATCTCACTTTGTAAAGTTCATAATTTTCTTTAATTACTCACTGTTTGTATGTCACATCAGTTCTAACTAAGGAGAAATTTCCTGACAGTTAAAACAATTAATCAGTGGAACAACTTGCCTCCAGAAGTTGTGAATGCTCCAACACTGGACATTTTTAAGAAGATGTTGGATAACCATTTGTCTGAAGTGTTGTAGAGTTTCTTGCCTAAGCAGGGAGGTGGACTAGAAAACCTCCAAGGTCCTTCCAATTCAATTAAATTCAATGCAATTCTACTCTACTCTATTCTATACTATTCTATTCTACACCGCTAGTGTACAATGCAATAGAACGATACAAACTCTATGATAAAAACTCTATGAAATAATTTAAAGGCTTCCCGAATATCAATATGGAGTGAGGGTTCTTTTCATCTGAGATAATTCCAAAAGAGGAACCTGACAGAAAAGGTTTGTTTCTGTTTTCCCTCCCTTTTGCCCAATTTTTTACCCTCTTGCCCAATCAGCCTGAGATGGCCAGATTTTATATGGAATGGAGTATTTCAAAGATAGATAACATCCAGGTGCTGTAGAACTTTAGAGAAAATATTTGGAAAAAGCTAAATGCATTTGGAAGAAAAATGCCAAACCTGCAGTTTTCACAATATACATATTACTTGGTGATAATTGTTCTTGTCAGTCTGCAGGCAGCTACATTTTGCAGCAAGGTGTAAACATCTGAGTGGTCTATCACTTCCAACTTTCACTTCTGTGGAGCTTCTCTGGGAAAACCATTGCTTGCATGATTCCTGCAGTTTCCTGCAACCTTCTGCCAGCAAAAATGGAGTTGGGATGGGGCGCATGGCTCTCCCAAGCTCTGTTTTAGCTGGCAGAGTCACCGCAGGGCGGTCCTTCGCTATTTCCAGGGTAGTCTCATGGGCCAGAACTAAGCTCCCCATGGACCAGATTCGGCCCATGGGCCTTGAATTTGACACCCCTGCTCTAACATAATCCCAATTGCCATTTTCCATTCTGTTCCCCTTTGCTGTCCCTCCACCAACACTAAAAGACTGTCGAGATTCTCAGTCATCCAGGTCATGGTTGTCCCAAAGGTGCTTTTCCAGGAGGCAACTGGACTTCCTTGTTTTTTCTTTGAAGACGTTTTGCTTCTCATCCAAGAAGCTTCTTCAGCTCTGACAGGATAGTGGATATCCTGCATTTCCCATTATCCTGTCAGAGCTGAAGAAGCTTCTTGGATGAGAAGCAAAACGTCTTCAAAGAACAAAAGCAAGAAAGTCTAGTCTCCTCCTTCTACAACATAGTTGCCTCCTGAAAAAGCACCTTTGGGATTCCACCAACAATCCAACTATTGCAAAAGCTTCACAAAAAACAATAATATAATGATATAAAATAGAAATAAAGAATTCCCAACCCTCCTCTCCCACTGTCTATGGCAGTGTTTTTCAACCTTTTTGTGCAAAGGCACACTTTTTTCATGAAAAAAATCACGAGGCACACCACCATTAGAAAATGTTTAAAAAAATTAACTCTGTGCCTATATTGACTATATATAAAGTGTTTTTCCCACGGCACACCTTACACTATGTCACGGCACACTAGTGTGCCGCGGCACAGTGGTTGAAAAACACTGGTCTATGGAGATTCTCAATCATCCAAATCCCAAAGGTACTTTTTCAAGAGGCAACTGGATTTTTTGGGTCAAAGAGGCCATCTATGTCAAAATTGAACAGCCCTTTCTCAACAGAGGGGAAGGGGTACAGCATCATCTCTCTCCAGTCTACCACACAGTCCTTTCAACAGTTCCAAGAAGCCTCCACACCCATTTGCATTACTCAGGTGAACTTGTGACACAGATAAACCTGCAATTGGCCTCAATGACTCACTATAAGAATGCAAATGACCAGCTATCTGCAAGGAGTATAAATCCTTCCATTTCCCATCATCCAGTCACAGCTGAAGAAGCTTCTTGGGTGAGAAGCAAAACATCTTCAAAGAAAACCAGAAAGTCCAGTTGCCTCTTGAAAAAAAATCACCTTTGGGGGCTCCTCTCCCACATGTATTCACTCAGAATGAGTTCGAACACCCTCAAGGAAAATACAAACACACCAGTCACCATTTTAACTAGAAATGTTTCTGGAAAAAAAATGCTGTGTTGCAAATCATTGTTAATTCAGGTAAATTACTGATTTAAAAGAGGGATTCTCAATGGCTTAGACGCTGAGCTTGTCAATCAGAAAGGTCAGCAATTCGGCGGTTTGAATCCCTAGCGCCATATAACGGAGTGAGCTCCCGTTACTTGTCCCAGCTTCTGCCAACCTAGCAGTTCGAAAGCATGTGAAAATGCAAGTAGAAAAAATAGGAACCACCTTTGGTGGGAAGGTAACAGTGTTCTGTGCACCTTCGGCGTTTAGTCATGCCAGCCACATGACCAGGGAGATGTCTTTGGACAGTGCTGGCTCTTGAGGCTTTGAAACGGAGATGATCACCGCCCCCTAGAGTCGGGAACAACTAGCACATATGTGTGAGGGGAACCTTAACCTTTACTTACTGATTTAAAGGATAGTGACACATTATAAGTGAAGTCCCGCAAACGACTGAAATATAAGGGACAGGTTTTCTAAGAAAAATCTTAAGACTGATGATTATTTTGGATTGAGGGCCATTCTGTGGTCACTGCACTGGGGTTTAGAGGTTGCTCTCCATTATTATTTCCAGATTTCATTCTTCTGCCTCCGATCCGCCCCTTTGCTTTTCTTTTTTTAACTTTATATTTCTCTTTTAGATGAATGATCTCTGCCTGGTAGCTTTGAAATCTTAATTGATCCCCAATTTTCCATTTATATGAAATAGGTTATGTTATTCCATTTTGAAAAATTATTGCATATCGCTTTCCACATCCATGAAATGTAGCATAACTTATTTTAGATGATACATATAAAATAAAGTAATTTGGAGCTTATCGCTTATTGAGCTGAGAGACACATGCCTGGGCTTTACTATTTGAAACTGCCAATGAAATTTCATCTAAATGAATGTGCTGCCAAGTTCTACATTTGTTCCACACAATAACACTGAGATGCAAAAGGGGAAATGACCAGCTTGGCAGAAAAAATGAAACTTTTAATGCCCGTAGGAATGGCCTGTCACTTTGATCTATAATTTTAAGCATCATATCTACGATTAGTCCTTGACTTACAACCACAATTGAGCCCAACATTTCTGTTGTTAAGTGAGGCATTTATGTTTGCCCCATTTTATGACATTTCTTGCCACAGTTGTTAAATGAATCACTGCACTTGATAAGTTAGTAACTCGGTTACCCCATTGACTTTGCTTGTTAAAGGGAATCACATGGCATAGGGACACATGGCATAGGCCGTAAATATGAACCAGTTACCAAGCATATGAAGTTTGATCATGGGGATGCTGCAAAGGTTGTATCTGTGAAAAATGGCTATAAGTCACTTTTTCGGTTTGTAACTTTGAATGGACACTAAATGGACTGTTGTAAGTCGAGGACTACCTAGATGGGGGAGGGATTGAAAGGAGCCAATGATGAAGCTTGCACGACAATTTTATCACGCTAATGTAATGATCGGAGGTCTTTCTGGCAGGCTTCAGGACACAACCAAGTCATGGCATCCTTCTTTTATTTTTTTTATTTTTATTTTTATTTTATTTTATTTTATTTTATCAATTTCATATATACATTCACAATTATATGATCTCATAACTGTTATTAATAATATGTATTTATAACAAATTTTCCCTACAGTTGACAATATACTTGAAGATTGCTTTTTTAACATCCCATAGATCCATCTTATCTTACAACGGTCCTACTTCTTCTTCCCTCCCTCTCTCTTTCCTTCCCTCGTTTCTTCTCTCCTACTCCCCTTCCTTCCCTCCTTCCTTCCCTCCCTCCTTCCCCTTCCCTCCTTCTCTCCTTCCCTCCTTCCTTCCCTCCTTCCTTCCTTCCCTCCTTTCTTTTCTCCTTCTCTCTTTCCTTTCCCCCTTCCTTTCCTCCTTCCTTCCCCCTCCCTTCTCTCCTACATTCCCTCCTTCCTTCCCTCCTTTCTTCTCTCCTTCTCTCCTTCCTTCCCTTCTTTCTTCTCTCCTTCTCTCCTTCCTTCTCTCCTTCCTTCCCTCCTTCCTTCCCTCCTTGCTTCCCTCCTTCTTTTAAAGCCAGTCTGTAAAACTCATGGCCTGCAGGCCAGATGCATCACGTGTTGGTCACGCCCACACCCGGTTAACGAAAGGGAAAAACTGATACATCATGTGATGCGTCCGTGATGACGCGAGTTTGACACCCCTGTTTTAAGGCATCACCATGTTGACATTATTGTGTGTGATCCGGATGCCAGGGGGCTTCAAAATTTGAAACAGGGTTTTCTTTACAACGAGAACAGGCTATTAGATCGAATGCAGCATTTTCTGTCCCCTTTTATAGCAGAGACCTCTCCTTTTATCATGGTTGCACAACATCAACAGGAGTGCCAAATAGTAGAAGGAAAACAAATAATATCATTTTTAAAATTCATCAATGCACCTTTTTTTAAAAAAAAAAAAATCATTAAACAGGTACCTTGACTGATGAGAGCTAGGTATGTGTGTGTCTTCATGATGGAAGATGAACACACAATTCAGATTAATATTTTGCCATACAAAATGAATATTCAAGGCACATCAATTTGTCTTCGCCTGTTCTGAGGGCAGAAGCCCTGTTTGATCATAATCAAGTAACTCAAAAGCTACATTTACTGAACATCCTGATGCATTGTTCCTAAGCCAAGGTGGGCTTTTAAAAAATGTTTTTGTTTTTTTGTTTTAAAAAATGGAACCACAGAACAGATGCCTCCTGGATAGAGGAGGGTAATTTGTAACCATTTCCTATGAAGTTATATGGCAGAACAGGAGGCCATAAAAGGGAATGTTTTTCACTTCAGCCTACACCCTCTTTTATAATTAAATGGGAACACATTAAAGCAGAAATATGTTATGATAGCAGGTATGGAATATAGCCTCTCAGAATGACAAGCTCCATTTTACAAAGTCAGTATTTGGGACCTCCCCCTATAATAAAAATGTTGATTCCTTGATTTTTCAGGATTCTAATAAAGTGTTTGCAACCAAGGGAAACTAACAAAATGTTGGGTAGGAATTATTCCTGCAGTCACTCAGATTAGAGTGCTGTACAAATGCTACTAACTAAAGTGAAACGGCTCAGGGTTCTGTCCACCAGCAGGCTCATTCTATAGAAGAAACATAGAACCAAGACCAAATTGGATCGGGGAGAAGCAAAATCTGACCAAGCACCATGGATTTTTTAAAAAATCCAGGAGAAATCACCCCATTGTACCCCTGAGGAACATATATACAGTACATCCAATTGGCTGATGATTTATATCTTTGTGATTTCTTCTTTTTAAGCCCTCTTGGTAGTGGGACCCAGAGGTGACCCATAAACAGGTAGTTCTTGACTTACAACCACAATTGAGCCCAAAATTTCCATTGCTAAATAAGGCAGTTTAAGTGTATTTTGCCCATTTTTATGACTTCTCTTGCCACAGTTGTTAAGTGATTCACTGCAATTGTTAGGTTAGTAACATGGTTGTTAGTAAATCTGGTTCCCCATTAACTTTGCTTGTAAGTAGTTCATAAAAGGTGATCACATGACCCCAAGACTCTGCAACCATCATAAATACATGCCAATTGCCAAGCATCTGAATATGTGATTATAGCAATAGCAGTAGCAGTTAGACTTATATACCACTTCATAGGGCTTTCAGCCCTCTCTAAGTGGTTTACAGAGTCAGCATATTGCCCCCACAGTCTGGGTCCTCATTTCACCCACCATGGAAGGATGGAAGACTGAGTCAACCTTGAGCCGGTGAGATTTGAACCGCCAAACTGCAGATAGCAGTCAGCTGAAGTGGCCTGCAGTACTGCACTCTAACCACTGCGCCACCTCGGCTCTGAAGCTGCTTCAATGGTTGCATGTGTGAAAAACTTTTTTCAGTGCCACTGTAACTTTGGTCACTAAACAAATGTTGTAAGTTGAGGATGATACCTGAATTTCCCACTCTGTATTTTCTAGTGCACTCCTATACACCAAGCACACAGAAACAATGTGAAGGGAGAAAAGAAACACGTGCAGTATACATGCCACAAAGTGAAAACACATACACAGCACATCCATAGTCATTTGATCCTATAACCCCTATATAGCATCCCATGTAGAGGAGTACAGAAATGAGCTTAGAGAAAAGATGTGCCAACCAATAATAAAACATGAGCTTAGCTTAGGACAGTATGAGGAAGAAACTGAAGATAATCCTGCCGGTGTATATCAGTGGTGGGTTGCAGGCGGGCGTACCGGTGCCTGCCCGGAGCACCGGGTACCGTTCTGGTACGGTGCTCCAGAGGGCCCACCCTCCCGCCCGTCATCCTTACCTGTCTTTAAACTCTTTGGCGCTTCTGCCCACAGCGCATACAGCATCTGCGCAATGCTCCACCGAGCAACTGGAGCATTGCGGAGGCTCGCGGAGGCATCACTGGAGGGTGAGATGCATGCACGTGCTGTGCATGTTCATGTGGAGGATGCTGGGTCCCATTGCAACCGTACTGGTTGCAACAGGATCCGGAACCCACCATTGGTGTATATAGTTTATGAACTGGGATAGACACGGCAACAGGTCAGCCAATATATAGGCATAGCAACTAAGTCAGCCAATGAGGGCTGTTTGGGAGGTGAAACAGCTTGGAGCCCGGGCATCCCTTAGGTTAACTGATATGTATAAATACAAGTTGTGTGCTCCTATTATTGTCCTTCTATGAATATGTTCTTGTGTTAACTGTACTTCTGTGATTATGCTTCTGAGAACTTAATGGGTATTGTATATATTCTTATATATAAAGAGGAGTTAATGAATCCTGCTGAATCAGTCATCTGTGTGTGCTTTCTGGATTTGATTGCTGCAGCAAACTCTGACAAATTCCTCCTTGATTCTCTTTAGTAAAAGAGACAAGGAAGGGGAAATAACTTTAACTTTAAATTGTAAGGGTTATAATTATTAAATTGTATAATTTAGAGAAGTTGAGTTTTACAGGTATTTGAGAGACTTGACAACATTTCTATATTGTTTTAACTTTAGATCTTATTCAATCTTTAACTTTTCAACAGAAACCTCATATACAGTAATGAAATAAGAATTCTCATCAGGCATGGAGCATCCCAGCTACATACATTAGTTTGGTAACAATTTTCATACAGAACAAAAACTCATCCCAAAGGCTTCTACAACAGTCCTTTGTAAATTTTTATTTCCTAATAAAAGGAACATATCCCTTTTGATAGGATCAAACCTATCTAGGATAGCAGTCTGGGAATGTTGTATTCATAAGCATCATGCTAAGAAATGATTGTGGTATTGTGATTTTCCAAACAATGCACAATGGTTTAATAAATGCTATTCCATAGACCATGGCTTAAAAATCATATTGATTTGATTGATTTCATCACAATGTATACATTTAAATACCAACTTCAGTTTTTGACTTTCTAGAATCTGGTGCAGGAATTTGATGATGGCTATATGATGTTTTCTAGCAGCCTTGATCAACTGATGCTCCACAGTACAATAGGTTGGGACTGTGCCCATCCAGAATTTCCTGCCAAATTGAATGGCAATGCAGCCTGGGATTTCACAATGATGCTGAAAGCCTAAGGAACGAGAAAGTTGCTCTGTAGCAATAAGAATGTTCAACTTTTAAAATTCAGCTCTCCATTTTTGGAATGAAGATGAATTAAATATCCAGAATTTTTTTTTTAATATAAAGCATATTTAGGACACAGATTGTTCAATAGTAATTATAGCTCTTTCACTTCATCTGGGAAAAAGAAAAGATGAAAATAGAATCTAGAGGAGCAATTACCGAGCTATTTTGAAAAAAAGCACACGGAGGGCGTTTTAATACTTAATGGAAATCATCACTGGAATGCAAATTGGTTACCAGGTTATGAACCATCTAATAAATCTACTGCATTCCAGCTGGAGTCTTTCCGGCATGTCGTCATCTTTTGCCAGCAGAATTAAAGGTTAAAAAAAAAGCAAGAAAAAGAGCATTGATAAGGGATTTTTTTCTAGTTTTAATTCAAGAATCATAAATAAGGAGTCTCCTAGAAGAAGTGCAGATTTAATTGCACATCTGTTGGGCATATCAAAAAAAGGGGGCATTTATGTTTTGCTGAATCAGGTGGAAAAATGTTGCTAAAATGACAATCAATTTTATCCTCAATGCAGAAATAAATTGGTGGTGCAGATAAATGCTGAAGTCTACCCCAAAGGACAACATTTATTTATCTTCATTTATTTCTCATGCTTTTTATTGGGATTCCGGTGGAGCCTCTGAAATCCGTGATACGGCCCCTTTAGGCCATGTAAAAGTTGCCACTAAATGCTATTATTTAAAGAGAGGTAGGATAAAACCCTGAAATTTACAGTGATTGATCACATTAACTGTATTATATTAAATTAGAAATTAAATCAGTTTTTGGTCTAGCCCCGCTGCAATCAAAAAGAATGGTCCTGTAATATCTTTGCTGAACAGTGATATAAATGTCTAGTTTCCAAAGTATGATTTACTACAAATTAAAGCAAACAAAACTGACATCAAGCTATATATAAAAGTGTATGTTTTTCAGTATTTCATTAAGACCTTACATTCCAGGACAATCATACATCTGTTCAATTGAAATCTGCACCTACAAAAAATGTATATCATTTTGCATAAATACACATTTTCTTAACAGATGAGTTGAAATAGATCCTGATTGTGGTTTCCTGCTTGGATAAATTCAAAACTTCATCGTTAGATTAGGTGGCTAAATAAGCCAGCATGACTAAAATCAAGAATCCCTAAGAGTTGTAGTTTAATTGTGTGTCTATTAGCAACATCTGGATGGCCACAAGTATTGCTTCCAAGCAACAGGGTGAAGTATAAGTCTTGCTTTGGTTACTCATTCATGGGGAGGAGATCAGGTTGTTAGCCTTCTAATCCAACTGAGTTAGAACATTTTGTACAATTCTACAATTCTAATAACATGAAAACAATTGAGCTCAAATGGTGAATTTGCTGGTAAGCCTATCAGCATCTGAAAATGGCTTTTTAAATGTTTATATTTTCTCAGGTACAAAGCACATCTGTCCAGGATAAAGAAAACTCACAACTAATTAAAATATATAGGTGGGTTGTTAAGTTGGATAGTTGAAAACATTCTGCATTACTGCATTTCTTCTGAATATGCCTATTACTAGCAATTTATGTTCATTAAAGTATTATTTCATATACCCTTATCTATAAGGGTAGAACCATCCCATGTAAGGGAATGATCCAATTTCATTTTTATATGAACATATGTCTAGGGGTTCTGCTGATTTTAGATCTTCCTAGGATGCTTTTTTTTACAGTGGTCTGTGAAATTCAAATGCAAAGTCCTTAAGTAGGATGCCAATTTGAACAAATCAATAGGTTTTCGGGCTTTGGGGAAGTAAATAATACAGCCAACATGGAATTCTAGTGACAAAGTGCAGGGATCATTTTTTGGGTGATAGCATTTGTCTACTTGAAACATCTGAATGCTTTGATATAAAATTCATATACCAAAAAGGCACAAAAGTTACTGTTTCCATCCTGTCAACAATTTACATGATAAGTTTGCAAAGATCTGGATGGTTGCTCCATCCTAGTTACAAAATTCCTTTCCTTTTGAGATAAGTAGAAATCTCCAAACCTTTCACGGGCATTGAAAGAAATATCAATATTTGTGTTTCAGTGTCTTAACAAGTGGCATTGTCTAACTGATCTTGGCTGTTATCCTAAAAACAGAACAAGGTTTGACTTGGTTAGCATTAGGATGGAAGGCCATCAGGAAATCACAGGGCTAGAAACTAGGTTGGGGAGTTGAAGAAACAGTTTAATGGAAAACTGGCTTTCAGTAAAAACAACCACTTCCCATTTGTTGTCAAGCAAACTTGATTCAAAGGAGTATTTAACTTTCTTCTTTCATTTATTTAGACTCATATGACCGCCCATCTCAAACAATTGACATTGGACAATTAACAACAGTTAAAAAGCAGGAAAGAGCACAAAAGATAAACAAATGACAACTGACATAAAACAACAACCATCAGTACAACAATTTCACAGAGTGCATCTGACACAGCAGGCCTCACAACTGAGAACACAGTCATGCTTTCAGGTCCTAGTAAAAGACCAACAAAGTTGGGACCAATCTAATTTCTGTGGGGATTATATTGAGTTTGAGTTTCATTTTATTTATATGCTGCCCTATTCCCGGAGGGACTCAGGGCGGCGCACAAAACCAAGGAGGGGAAGGGAAAAACACAAAAACTACAAAAGTACAAGGCATTTAAAAACAACCAACAGCCATAGGATTCGAGAGGGGAAGGGAACTCATCGACCCCAGGCCTGCCGACATAGCCAGGTTTTAACGGCTTTTCGGAAGGCCTGGAGAGAGGTGAGAGTCTGAATCTCTGCGGGGAGTTCATTCCAAAAGGCCAGAGCCGCCACAGAGAAGGCCCTCTCCCGGGTAGTAGCCAGATGACATCGGCTGGTAGACGGAACTCGGAGGAGGCCTACCCTGTGAGATCTAATGGGTCTTTGGGAGGTAATTGGCAGCAGGCGGTCTCTCAAGTTCCATAGAGCAGGTTCCATGACAGAAAAGATTGGCTTCCTGGATCCCAGAAACTGGTATTCCTTAGTGGATGGGACCCATAACATGATTCTCCAGCTAGATCTGATGGGATGGGTAGATATAATTGGAGAGAAGCAGTTTCAGAAATAACATGGCCTCATGTCACAAAGGGCTTAGTAGGTGACTCCTCAGTACATTTGAACTGAAATTGGACAAAACCAGAAACCAATCCAGATTGTAGAGTAGTGACATGATTAGGAGACTGGAGGCTAAAACATATGAAGAAATGTTGCAGGAATTGAATACGTCTAGTTCAATGAAATGAAGGACTTAGGGTGACATGATAGCAGTGTTCCAATATCTAAGAGGCAGAACAAAGAAGATGGGGTCAACCTATTTTCCAAAGCACCTGAAGGTCAAGAAGCAATGAGTGGAAACTAATCAAGGAGAGAACCAACCTAGAATTAAGGAGAAATTTCCTGACAGTTAGTACAATTAAGCAGTGGAATGACTTGCCTCCAGAGGTTGTGAGTGCTCCAACACTGGAGGTTTTTAGGAAAAGATTCATTTATCTGAAATGGTAGAGGTTTCCTGCTTGAGCAGGAGGATGGACTAGAAGGCCTCCAATCTGTCTTCCAACTCTGTTATTATGTTATTCTGACACACAAGATAAAGTCCCTGGAAAGATTTATACTCCTTGCAGACAGCTGGTCATTTGCATTCTTTTAGCAAGTCATTAAAGAGCACCTATTTGCACCACTCAGGTGACCCTGATGACAGATAAACCTCTAGGTGACTTTAACGACTTGCTAAAAGAATGCAAATGATCAGCTGTCTGCCAGGAATATAAATCCTTCCATTCCTCACCATCCAGTCAGAGCTGAAGAAGCTTCTTGGGTGAGAAGCAAAATGTCTTCAAAGAAAAACCAGAAAGTCCAGTCGCCTCTTGAAAAAGCACCTTATGTTCTTCCCAAGACTCAACAGGTTGGATTCAATGGAATTAATTCATCCATAGAACCAAAAAGTCCATGGTAGAATTAATTCTTTTTTGCTTCTATAACTCTGCAAGTGATGTAATGATAGTAGTTTCCAGACAAAAAGGGCTTAGCATTGTAAGGAAAGGCACTATACAACAATTCTGTTCTCTTTTTTTTTAGTAATGGCAAAAATTATGATGATAATGAATAAAAAACATGCAATTCATTTATTCACAGACAAACCCTCTTTGAATTGCTTTCAGCAAACTTGCCACTCTATTTTCTGCTTGAGTCAATTGAACTCTATGACAATCAGTGTTCAGAACTTTTCTTAAATTTGTAGAAATGTCCCAGATGCTTCATTGTTATTTTCTTTCTTGGAAGAGCCTTGGCAGAAGAGCACAACAATGCTATGTCTTTTTCTTTCTGGGATTGCCTGCCATTTACTTGATGATGCTTGCTGCGGTTTGTAAGAACTTTGTCCTTGGCCCAATGGGATTTTCTCCTTGTCAGTTGTAAAGAGCCACAAGGAGTAACCTTGATGATACCTTCATCTGCTTGTCTGTCTCTATCTACTTAAAAAAATTGAACAGGATAAATTCTACTAGACACATTTCCCTGTCATTTAGCCTTTATAGTATCTCAAGGATTTTCTGTCACTGATATTTTCCTAGGTTAAAAGCATTCATCTTTTCCTCTAAGAAGAAGAGATAGATGCAGTCCTTGGAGTTTTGGCAGAAAAATAGCCTGGATCATGTTTAGTGCAGGAGTAAATTTGCACTGATTTAGCATACACCAGCCAAATTTTACAGATTTTCATAATTGCTTTCTAATGCTGTTCACAGACTTTTAAAAATGGGTGGTTAAACACTCCTTCAGCAAATTTTAAAAAAATCAGAAGCAAAGAGAGTAATAAGGTCTTTAGGTGAAGATGAAAGTTCCCCTCGCACATATGTGCTAGTCATTCCCGACCTTAGGGGGCAGTGTTAATCTCCGTTTCAAAGCTGAAGACCCAGCACTGTCCGAAGACGTCTCTGTGGTCATGGGGCCGGCATGATTAAATGCCGAAGGTGCATGGAACTCTATTACCTTTTGACCAAAGGTGGTTCCTATTTTTCTACTTGCATTTTTTACATGCTTTCGAACTGCTAAGTTGGCAGAAGCTGGGAAAAGTAACAGGAGCTCACTCCATTATGCAGTACTAAGGATTCGAACCGCTAAACTGCTGACCTTTCTGATCGACAAGCTCAGCATCTTAGCCACTGAGCTACTGCATCCCTTTAAAAAGATAAAATCTTTGTATTTCTTTAAATCCAGGCTTATTGTACACCAGTCACATTCCTTCTTTGGGGGAGATGGGTGGTTCGAAGACATGAAAAATAAATAAACAAAACCTGCAACTTTGTGATTGGGAATCTCACAGTGCTGTACTTGTAAATGTTAACCAAAGAAACCTGGTTCTCCCTTTGTAAAGTTTTATTTGTACAAGTCAATTTTATTTTTAATCATGCACTTCTGCATCCTGAAATGTGCATCCTAAAGAATGTTGAAATTTCCTGCCCCCTCCTCTTCAAATACTGGAATCCCTTCTATCAACATTTTGTGGAAGATTAGGATAGGTCTGTAAGGGCAGCTGTCCTAAACAATGTAGTACATAAAAAGACTTTACTAAATACAGCATATGTTCGATAATAGTATGAAAAAATGATGGAATCATGTTATCAATTAATCAATTAGTCAATCAATCATGTTGCCTATCTGGTCCACAAGTGAAAATAGAGAAATACGATAACAACTAGTAGAAAAGAAGAGGTAGTGAAAACAAAAGACCGGATGGAAATGAGACAAAAAGATTTTAGTTTTCTTTGCCAGAGTGAGGGGCCAGGTTTTCAAGGCCCTTTGAAATATCAGCAGGACAGGGTCTATCTGGATCTTAGGGGGAACCTCATTCCAGAGGACAGAGACGGTATTCTTCTGGAGTTCCAATAGAAGGCATTGTTTAATCAAAGGAATCAGGAGTGTGCCAACTCTGCTAGATTATATAGATTGGGCAAATACTATGGAGACCGACAGTTCTTCAAGTAACAAGTCTCTATGCTATGTTGGATTTATAGGTAATGATCAGCATATTAAATTTATCAGAAAGACACAGGATTATTTGTGGAAAGAGAATAGATTGAGGAATCATCTCCATTAGAGAGTGAGATACAAAAGGCAATCAATTTTCTCTATTTCTTCAATAATAAATAATGAAGTATAATGTATTTAGTTATATATGAAAAAATCTCTTATTTCCATGATGTTAAGGCAAACTACCATTTGTAGCTTTCAGTTCTGGAAGGATGGGGGGAGGGATAGAGAGTTGATAGACGTTAGATAGATAGATGATAGATAGATAGATAGATAGATAGATAGATAGATAGATAGATGATAGATAGATAGATAGATAGATAGATAGATAGATAGATAGATTTACTAAAATTTCTTTGCTGTCCACTTTCAAATGCTCACATTAAACAACAAGAACTTTCAGACAAAATAATACTAATCTAAACAAGTGGCAAGGCTGACTTGAGACAACATCACCTAAATGATGCTCCTAAACTATACCCCTTTGTAAGTGTTGCTATTTTAATGTCCATTGACATTCTCAGTTCTCCAGGTCATGGTTGTCATGCTATTTTAATGTTATTAATTTCCCTTTTTCAACATAGGTTTTTGGATATTTAAGCATTACAGTCAGGATGATTTCCATAAGAACAGTATCTCCCTTCCCGAGGCCTCTGATTGGTAGAGAGAAAGGAATATGACTTAGACATAGCACAGATCCATTATCAAATGACAAGGTGACAGCAGGGATTAAATTCAGCAGGTTCTGACAGGTTCTGGAGAACCGGTAGTGGACATTTTGAGTAGTTCAGAGAACTGGCAAATACCACCTCTGTCTGGCCCCAGAGTGGAGTGGGAATGGAGATTTTGCAATATCCTTCTCCTGGAGTCGGAATGGAGATTTTGCAGTATATTTCCCCTACCATGCCCACCAAGCTATGGCCACAGAACCAGTAATAAAAACAATTGAATTTCACCACTGGGTGATAGCATAGTTTAAGCCCAAAACAAGAAGACATGTATAAGCACCTCAGGTAGACACTTCTTTAATTCATATACGTGAGGACTATAATAAAGCACACAATCAGATTTGCAAAATTCTGCTATTGTAACCGATATTAATAAAAGTAATTTTAGCTTTCCTGTGGAGTTGGGTTTTTAAAAATTTGGTCTACCCAGTAAGGCTGTCTTAACTTTCTGAAGATTTTGAAGATTTTTCTCCAGATGCTGGGCCAGAGTATGGGATGAGCCTAATATAGTTGTGGTATTAGGATTATTTTAATTTAGTGTTTCTTTAGTCTTAATTTGTTGTTATTAGTACTCTAAGCTCATAGCTAAAATGGGTGGCTGTAATTTTTTTTCTAAATAAATAAACAAAACTTTAATGAAAGTGGCCATAGAGTTGGCAATACACAATTGGTGTGAAAAGAGGTATAGAATGTAGGGGACATAAGAGCAATTACATGAAGCACGAAAACATCTGGAGACAAGGCACTGACATCCATCAAATATGGCAAATTTGCAATTAATTGTCCTGAAGATGGATGTAAGAGATGGAAGCAAAAACTGGTCTGATATGCTATCCTAAAGTCAAAAGTAGGGGGTTTTCTCCTTTTTTCATGCTAATAAATCATGTTGTTTAAATTGCCTTTTTCTTACCTTTGTAAGTAAATATGCCTTTGAGCTTTATGAGTAAAGAATATTTAATTTTTATATTTCTCTATTTAATTTCCATCAAATTATCATAATTGTTATGATATAGAAAGTAATTTACTTTAGGATTTTAAGTCAGGGGATGATTTAAATAAAATAAATATGGGAGAGAGAGAGAGAGAGAGAGAGAGAGAGTGAGTGAGAGAGTGAGTGTTGGGAGATACATTTTGATTAATTCAGAAGATTAAAATGATAAAGAAATGTCCCATCTAGAAGTTTCCCCCTTATCCCATAAATATCAAGAATCAAGAAACAGTAATCTTTATGTTCATATATTCTATACAAACTGGATTCCAGAATACTAATTATGGTTGAATTAAATAACTGTTTGGTTCCACAAACAGTTCCTACATATGATCCTTTTGCTAGGGAATATGATCAAAAATTTGAACTTCTCCCTCTGTCTAGAATCCAAATACATTCCATCTTGTATTCTTCTTTCCCATCAATGAGAAATGGTAGGGGAGGAAAAGGTCTTGAACATAAGGCATAAGATGTCCCCTCCCTCACATAGAGAGAGAGAGAGTAGTGAAACACTGGATGCATATTCACTGGGGTGTGAAATTGCAAGCAAAAGTCCATGGGCTGATCTGATCTTTGATAGTGAAGGGCCAATGAACTGCAAGTCTATTTCTTGGATGGATGGGAGGATAATAAAAATTCAGTGGAAAGACATACTAAATCCCCAAAAGCAACCTTGGCACTTTTCTGCCTATATACATCTGCTGCATTTTTGTATGCAGCCTTGGCAAAATGTAATGGTTGGTTTAAAAGGAATTGTGCTGCTCATCTCTCCTGGAGAAAACAAGAGTCTTAAGGAGCCATAGAAGTAAGAGTTTTAAAGAGCATACAGTGAAGATTATATCCACACGTCAGAAGTGGTATTCAGCAGGTTCTGACCAGTTCTGGAGAACCGGTAGTGGACATTTTGAGTAGTTTGGACAACTGGTAAATAACACCTCTGACTGCCCCTGCCCCCATCTATTCTCTGCCTCCCGAGTCCCAGCTGATCAGGAGGAAATGGGGATTTTGCAGTATCCTTCCCCTGCCACACCCACCAAGCCATGCCCACAGAACTGGTAGTAAAAAAAAATTGAATCCCACCACCGACACACACTATTTAAAAAGAAAACATATCACTTAAGTAACACACAGAGTGATTAGATGCAAATGAATAGGAAACATAACAGCAGATATTCTTTGACTACCCATTTGATTCTGGGGGAGATGAAATGACAAGAATATGAATGCAAATATCCAACAGGTGGAAGAAGTCTGTCCAGAACTGGCATGTAAATTGAAAATTCTGATCTAACATGATTGACTAAGCTCCTGTACTGAAAAACATAGTCTAGACAGAGCTGTGCAGCTTCCGGAACAGATGGCACTTGTATGGAATAAAATGAGCTCTTTTCCTAAATAGTTCTGTTACCATCAAAAGGGTCATTTCTTGGAAGATCAATAATAAAGTACAGGAAAATTGTGCCCCATTGCCCTGAAGGAAAAGGGAGTGAACCAAGCAAACTGGCCAGTTTAGCAATAATGGTCTTGGCCCAGCAATAGACATGACACGACACTGCATAGTCTTTGGCATTTGAGCAAAAGCTGCAACTTTTTGAACTCCCCCCCATGTCCTGCACTTATACTGTTATGGCAAAATTGCAATATGTATTTCCTGATAAGAAAAGGACCATATATATGACTGTCATGAAACAGTTGCCCTTCAGTCACAGAGAAAGATGGATGGGGGAGGAGCAGGAAATGTCAAATGTAGGCTTGTGTGTGATTGAATACCTGGTGGTTTATTTTGTGAGCTAGGAACGTACAGTAGGTGATGTATGCATTGGGAGGAAAATTGTACCTATCTGGTATGACAGTGAATGAGACTCCTTCTATTGGTGCTCCAAATTCTTGTGTTCTGTCCATATCTGTACTGGATGGATTACTCTTCCTAAGAAAGTTTCCATTGCTGAATTGTTGCTGCTTTTATTGCCAGCAACTCTTTCTTGAAGATATCAGAGTAGCATTTAATCAGCAAAAAGGACTCTAGAATGAAAGGAATGTGGTAGCAAGCCCTTCCCTCATTGCCACCTGCAAAAACCCAAACAAACAGATTCCAAGCAAAATTTGAGACATCGATTTGCACAATAAAGGGATAGCTGAGATCTACATATATGAGTAGCATCTGGGATAACGCCCCCCAAACCCCACCCCACCCCCATCATTAAGCTCCGAAAGGCAGATTGTTCCTGAGTAATCCATTTACATTTCTTTTTTCAGCAGTTGATTTCCACAGCCTAGTGTGCTGTGGAATGGGGATGAATCCTCTATGGGGATGAATCAGAGGTGGTATTCAGCAGGTTCTGAAGAACTGGTATGAGAAATTTTAAGTAGTTCAGAGAACCAGTAAATACCACCTCTGACTGGCCCCGTCCCCATCTATTCTCTGCCTCCCAAGTACCAACTGATCGGGAGGAAAGGGGGATTTTGCAGTAACCTTCCCCTGGAATGGGGTGGGGGATGGAGATTTTACAGTATCCTTCCCTGTCATATCCACCAAGCCACACTCACCAAGCCATGCCATGCCCACAAGCCACATCCACAGAACCAGTAGTAAAAACTTTTGAATCCCACCACTGGGTTGAATCCTCTATAAACATGGGCAAAGTTTGCTCATGACATGCATTTTCTGGTTCCCTAGAAGATCTGCATGAAGCAATGCCAGAGGTAATCAACTGAACTGAAACTCCAGTTATGAGGCCATTGCCATACCCCCGTAGAAGTTTTACTAATAATTATGTGGACTATGTATACAGGTAATCCTCTACTTATGACCACAGTTGAGCTTAAAATTTATTTTGCTAAGTAAAACATTTGTTAAGTGAATTTTGCCCAATTTACGACTTTTCTTGCTATAGTTGCTAAGTGGATCACTGTAGTTATTAACCTACTAACACAGTTATTAAGTGTATCTGGCTTCTCCATTGACTTTGCTTGTAAGGAGATTGTAAAAGGTGATTACACAACCCAGGGATACTACAACTATCATTAATATAAGTCAGTTGCCAACCTTCTGAATTTTGTTGACATGACCATGAGGATGCTGCAAACATGTTGCAAGTGTGAAAAATGGTCATAAGTCATTTTTTCAGTGCTGTTGTAACTTTGAATGGTCATTAAATGAACTGTTATAAGTCAGGACAGGACTACCTGTATATGTTTACTTCTCTTCTGTCATATGCCCATCATCTGTTAAATAATAATAATTGACAAAGTCCAAAAAACACTGAAGAGTCTTAACATTTCTATCCACCTGCCATATAAATATTTGCAGGAATTATCTACATATCTTTGGGTAGAAATTCCCTTACTCCAAACAGTTTAATTTAGGAAGGTCAAATGTACATTTTTTCAATTTAGCAGAGAGTTACTTTTTGTGTAGATGGTGCAACAAATGCCTGACATGGTTAGGGAAGGACTTTCTGTAAAAACCAAAATATCCTCTAGGTAAATAACTACATATTTGCTCAATGTATCAGAGAAGATCTTATTTATAAATCTGAAGTACACAGCAAGGCGGTTAATGAAACTATAGGGTATTATTACATAATTATTGCCATATTGAGCAACAAAGGCAATTAAGCGTTTATGTTTTTTCATCTGAATCAAATTAAAAGCTTCTCTCAAGCCCAATTTTGGGAAAATGCATGCTTTCTGAAGGTGATCTTGCAAATCTGAAATAAGAGGTAGTGGTCCCTTATGGTCACAGAGTTTAAGATTTTTGTTCTTTTTAAAAAGAAAACAAAGAGACAGTGCAGAAGGACAATCTTTTTTTTCAGATTATATAGAAACTGCAGAAACTAATAGCTCATTATCGTTTAAGTAGGAATAGAGCATTCTACTCCTTTTCTCTATAAATCTGCTAAAGTTAGGATGGGAGTGTTTTGTCCAAGAAGGTAAAAGTTTCAGTAGTCCTTGTCTTATTGTCATAACTGGACTACCTTTCCATTATAAGTCAGTACAATTGTATAATGAGTCATCACATGCAAAGTCATTATCTGAATCACTACCGCCATTAAGCTAAACCAGCTTTCCCCAATTGATTTGCTTGCTGGAAGCTTGCTGGGAAAGCTATAAATCACAATCATATGACTGCAAGACACTGCAACAGTTCTAAATGTGAGCCAATTACCAAGTTTTACCCGAATTGCGATCACAATGGTGATGGTGCAATGGTATTAACTTTGAAAATGGGTCATAAGTCATTTTTTCTGAGGCTATGTTTAACTTTGAACCACTGAGGACTACGTATATTGCCCTAAATCTAACCCTAAAAAAATGAATGTTTTTTTAAAAATTTGTATGTGTATATTTTGTACATCAGTTTTATTTAGGTCCCTCTCAAACTATTGTACTTTACAAGGACAAGTGAGTTTTCATTTCATACTCTGATGCTAACGAAAATAAGAGCTGGGAGGGCCTAAGCATGCCAGCTCTTTTGGCAATCCCAGAAAAATCAAACGTTAAGCAGTTAAGTTTTTTTTTAAATGACTGTTTTGTGCCTGATTATTTTGGACAGATAGAAGAGGAACGTTTCCCCCCCTTTTTTTCTTTTTCACATTTTTTTTTAGCAGAAACCTAAATAAACTTATGTACACAACAGTTATTTTTATGTTTAGTTTCAGGGTTATAAAGATGATAGGTAAAATAGTGTTCAGGGCCACATTTCCCTGTATGTTCTTGAGAAATGAGAAGACATCTCACCAGTACAGCCCACATAAAATATCTCAGGGGGCAATAGACTCCAAGACCATCATGGTCAAGAACAGCCAGCCCAAGCACCCAGAGCTGGGATCCTTTGAAACTCCTGAATTAAATAAACTGAGGTTCTAAGCTCAGGAAGATCTTAAAAGAATGGAGCCGGAATTCTTGAAGAAGGAGAAAAAAAGTGAATTGGAACCAGTGAGAAGGTTAAAAACGTTGGACCTGGAAGAAAGAAAAAATTAGAGAAGGAAAAGTTGAAAAGTGGAATGTTTTCTAACATAGCCATCCCAATCTTCTCAATAGCATCCGTGGAAAGATACACCTTTCCAGAATATCTAGAAACCTGATATTTTCTCAGATACTTCTGAAAATATCAGCAAAGCTACGAGATGGGGGCGGCTCAGTAAATGTAATTTCTGAGGTTATATTTAACTTTTTCCCTGCTACCAGTGGCCTAGGACCTGTGGCTGTTGTATAAGTTACAAAAAAAGACATGTTCCACTTTTCAGTTTCTCACTTTCAAATGGAACATCTCACCCCTCATCTTCTTTTAGTTCCATTCTTTTAAATTCTTCCTAAGCTTGAATCTTTCATTCCTTCAACTTGGTAAATCAGGGGGTCCCACTTGGGCTGTTGTTATCTAGGGATGTAAACATGCAGAAGTAAATAATACAGGGATCACGGCCCTGATCTGTTTAGGTTGGTTGCAGAAGGAATAGCGTTGAGACCATGCAGAGGAATTCCACTGCAAATATTTTTTTTGAATGGCTGTCAGGATTTCTGACAAGCGCACTGATTATAGGGCACTGTTTAGCAGGGGCTCCTTTAAAATAACACTTTCACCTTTGTGCTGGAAATATTTCTAATGTCACCACTATGAGGCAAGGTTTCCTAGGCTAAATTATTAGTTTCATTTTGAATACCCACAGACTCTTGAAAACGGTGTAGTTTTTTTTTTTAAGTACGGGTTCTTTTGTTTCCTCATTAAATGAAATAAGGCCGAACCAAAAAGAAGCATTGACTGGAGAGAACGCTGCAAGTTGTCAATGTTAGGTAGCATGTGGAGTAGCTCTGAACTAATCCTGTCTTCCTAGGAAAACTTTGATGGATTTCAACACCCTTTTATTTCCTACCCAGTAGCGATCATCGTGGCACAAAATAATTTTTGAGGTTATGAGGTAGGGGGGGAAAAGTGCTATTAAAGTAAGCTTTATTGATCCAGATGGCAGGAGGCCTTCTCGCAGCTGCTGCCACCGGAAGCCACAAAAATGGGTTTTAACCAACTGCAGGATAGTTAGCACCTTTAAGTGAAGACAGGCTTTTAAAGGTTTTAATACAATAAACGTATCCTGGTGTGAAATTATAGATTCAACCTCCTTGATAGTTATTTCTTCAAAGTGCATGCATTCAAGTATTTATTTTCTCCCTCATCTTGCTTGGATTTCTGACGCTTCCTTTTAAAAAAAAGATATAAAAAAGGGAAAGTCAAAGTTAATTCCAGCTTATTGAAAACACATGGGATGCCTTTGTTAGCAGGAGAATGAGCATATGGGAATTCTTCAAGATTGCAGTAGATCATATGGCACATTCTACTTTGTGCACTGTCTTTATACTCCAATATTTTCTATATAAATTGAGTACTAAATCTATGATCAGGATGTCTTTGTACTCTCAGTTAGCCAAAAAGTTGTTTTGCAGTTACTTTGATTTATTTTCAGTCTGAATCCCAGGCTATTGCAGGATTGTTGCTCTTGGGACATTTCTCACAGAACTGTCATCTTTTATACTTGAAGGACCCAGAAGCATTTGTCTAGAATGGGATCTAAGAGGTTCCTGCACAGGAGACGGCAGCCGATTTACAAGCACAGTTGGTAGCATAATTTCTGTTGTTAAGTAAGGTGGATGTTTGCACAGTTGCAGCATACTCAGGATGATTGATTGCAGATTAGTTAAGAGGTCAGTATTATAAGATTCTGCGCTATCCTGATCAGAATGTTAAGACTTTGGTATGGGGGAGCGAGAATATACTTAATGTGTGTCCCTTAGTAGAAAACTAGGAGATAAATATTAGAACTTCATATTTGAAAGCAGGAAGATGTTTTGGTACAAGGGCATGCATGTATAGCATTGTTTGTAACTTTTAACGAAATGAAATTTCATTTTAATGTATGCCAATTAGTGCACATTCAAAGTGACAATAAATTTATTATTCTATTCTATTCTATTCTATTCTATTCTATTCTATTCTATTCTATTCTATTCTATTCTATTCTATTCTATTCTATTCTATTCTATTCTACTCTACTCTACTCTACTCTACTCTACTCTACTCTACTCTACTCCAAACCAAGCTCATTTTTTCTACAGCTACACAAGAGTTACAAAGGGCAGCTGGATGATCTTGAGAAAAGATTCAGCTACTTAAAGCAGTTGGAGGTAGATGCTATATTGCACAGCTCTAATATATATTCTAAAGCAAATTAATCTTGAAGTTTTGATGGGAGTGATGTCAAGTCTTCTTAATTTAAGCCATATAAAAATTAAGAGAAGAAAATAAAGATACTATGTGAAGTGAGGAGAGTTTAGGTTTTTTTTTTATAAAGTTATATTCTGACGACCAAACTGCAGAATTCAAAAAAATGTGAAATGAAATATTGTATTTTTTCAGCTTTAGAAAAACATCTTTAGAAGATCTATACACTTGGAGGAGAGGGGAAATGGGCTAAAGTGGGTGCTACAATATTGTGATGTAAATAGACTACTTATGTGGAGCATTGTAACACAAGTATGACAAAGAAGCGCTTGACATTAACACAAACTGTAATGTTCAGAACTTTGGCATCATCGTAATTAGCTACAAACTACTATACAGAGATCCTCTCAATTTTGGGTAATCTATATTTTTATATAGTGTATTCCCAGGCACTGAGATATTTGGCTCTCCTACATTTTAAATTGATGAGATTTATATATGTTGGATGACAGGGACGTGCAGTCAGGGGAGGCAGGGGAGGCAGAGCCTCATCACTGTCATCATGAAAAGAAAAAAAATGTAAAAGGAAAAAGGCAAGAGCTGAGGTCGGGCTGAGCTAGTTGCTGCCAGAGTCACCATGGATGACTCTGCTTAACTGTTTAAAAAACCCTCTAAAAAGGCACCCTCTACAGGAGGAGGTAGGAGAACGATGTGCCTCATCTAGTCTGACTTTAGGTGTTTTATGATCACTCGAGCAGAGCTAAGCAAGGGTTAAAAGCCTAAAAATTCCTGACGTAGGTGAGGCACGTCGTTTTCCTGCCTCCTCCTGTAGAGGGTGCTTTTTTAGAGGCTTTTTTAAACAGTTAAGCAGAGTCATCCACTGTGACTCTGGCAGCAACTAGCTCAGCCTGACCTCAGCTCTTGCATTTTTCCTTTTACAGTTTTTTTCTTTTCATGATGACAGGGAAGAGCAGAGTTGAAATCCCCTCTGAAACAGCTGGAAAAGGTATGTGTGGGTCGGAGGGAGGGGGAGGAATTCAAACTTCATCCTCAAGTGTAGATCCCTCCCCAAGTGTAGTTTGATTGCAGGCAGAGCCACATTGCCTTTTCAAACACACAGACAGACAGACAGACAGACACACACACACACACACCTGGATAAAACTATATAAGCCCAGCTTCACTGATTATAAGTTTGAAAAGGCAATGTGGCTCCGCCTGCAATCAAAGGCTCAGATCAGCTCTCCTCTGGCTTTTCTGCCTCTTCTCTCACCCCAGCCTGCAAGCAGCAGATGAGTGGGTGGATGGGTTTTATTGCATTTCAGGCATTTCCCACCCAGGCAGCAGCTGCATTTGCAATGGTGAGGAGGTGTTTGGGGAAGGCAGCAGGGGAATTGGGGTGGGGTATGGTAGAGGAGCTGCTTTCAAGCCACTGGAAAATATATCCAATCCAACTTCTGTGTTTATGTTTGTTTGAGAGAGAGTGAGTGAGAGAGGGAAGGGGTAGGAGAGATAGTCCAATCCAACTTCTCTGTGCGTGTGTCTGTTTGAGAGAGGGGGGAGGGAGGGAGAGAGGGAGGAAGGAGGGGGAGGGAGAAGAAAAAGAATGAACGAAACTTTTTCGCAAAGGAGAAAAACAAATGCTGAGGCTTTAAATCGGAACTGAGCATGCCTGGCTGTGGAATTCTGGGAGTTGAAGTCCACAAGTCTAAAAAAAATTGAAACCCACCACTGTGTCAGTGCCTCACCAGCCATAAACCTCACCGCACGTCACTGTTGGATGAAACTCCCAGTGCTACAGGCATGCTGACTGGTAATGTGGGTGCCAGTGTCCAATGCAATTCGAGGGTACCAGGTTAACAAATGCTTCTCTATTCTGCTTTATTAGCTGCTATTTAATAACCTGGATTGAAGGATCCTCATCTTTTTCCATGCAAATGCAACTATAAACATGAAATTCCAGCAATTAAAAAACACATTCTATTGATAAGTTTTATGTCAGAATATTTCCAAAATTTCAAATTAAAAAGCTTTTTCCTGCCAAAATTAAACTCAAACATGTGACGAATTCACTGACTATAATGACCTTCTGCTCATTTGACTGATGGCAAAACAGCCACAAAATAAAGCACTGGTGCAGGACACAGCGGATCTGAACTTCGTTTGCAGTTCCTATATCCCATTCTGTCCCTCTAGGACAGGGCTGTCAAACTCACAGCCTGTGGGACGGATGCATCACATACTGGCCACACCCACACCCAATTTAGTGAAGGAGAAAAAGGTTACAATACGTGATGACACTGTGACCATGTGAGTTTTGACACTCCTGCTCTAGGAGAATGAAGTATACAGTATAAGTAAGTCAGGAAGGAAGGGAGGGAGGAAGGAAGGAAGGAAGGAAGGAAGGAAGGAAGGAAGGAAGGAAGGAAGGAGTAAAAATGATTCAAAACAAAATTAGTTTGCTAGCAATAATTCTTGAAAAATAAGCTTTTTATTTATTATTCTCATTTTCCCTTTTTCTGTATTGTCACAATTGCCAACCTGTGGATTGCTTTGTGTTGTAGTCTCAAGGCAGAGCAGGTGATGGTTGTGCTATTTTACTCTTAAGCTATTTCAAACCCCTGCAATATAATATACAAAGTACTTTTCTTAACATGTCACATGCTCTTGTGTCCAGGACTTCATGGAGTGATGAGCGGAAAGGTAGTAGAAAATGCTGACTAGGAACCAGAGGAAAGAGGCATCAAGATTCATCTTCCAGAAATACCTAAGTTGGTACCTCTTTGATCACTCTGACTGTCAGTCACATACCTTCCCCTGCAATATTAAGAGTAGGTAAAATGTAACAGTCTTTAAACATTTGCTGCTAGGAATTTGGAGTGAGAAAGGAAATACTATTTTAACCCCAGTATTTCTAGAGACAACTGGGGTAGTGCCTCAATCATGGTTTGGGGATAAGATGAAGGTATTTGTAGAAGAAAGCTGCCAAGGAATGTCTGAGCCAGGATTAAATGTAACTTGGGATACAGCCCTAAAGTTGAATTAAGACTAAAGGGCATTTCATCACCATATGATTAGATGATTGGATAATTGTGTTCTATTATTGTGTGAGCTTCCATTTGGCAACCACTAGAATCCTGGCTGCATTCTGCCTTGCTTGCTCTAGTCTCAGTTGAGAGGTGTTTTTTTATCAATTCCTCCAACTATAGAACTGTGATAAGTTCAACAACTTTATTTTATCTCCCACAAAGCAGAAGGCCACTGATCTTGTCCAGCAGGATAAATCTCTAGACAAGCTTAATGAGACAAATGACAAGTCATTATTGTAGACACTAAAGTTCTTCAATAAAGGTTGAATTTCTGCTCAAAGATCTATTCGGGCATTTTATGTCTTTCATAGCCTTCAAGTCCTTCCATAAAAGATGTGTTTATTGCTGCTTCAAATAATGGAGCTACGTATTAAGGTAGGAGAGATTTTTTATAGTATTTTCCTTTGTACTTTTCTATTATGATTTTGGTATTCTTGAATGTAAATGAGATAAATGTCAAAACCCAGTGGATTGATCTTAAGGTTGACGTATCCAGTTTTATCTTCCCTTCATGCTCTTTTCCCTCACAGATAAGTGGTTTGATTTAGAATAATAAAATGTTAAGGAAGGTAATTTTTCCTGGTCCATTGCACTTAGGCAATATCTTTTATATTAAAATAGCCCTAATTTTTCAAGAATTCAAGAAAAAACTCTATTGAATCATGTAGCAGCTACTTTTGAATTTTGAGTTCGGTATATGTGTTCTAACAAAATGGTGACTCTTGGAATGGCTTGGTCCTTCACAAAATGAATGCCACAGTGGGTGTAACCGGACCACAAACAATCATCTATGAGATAGAATCAAAACTGAGGAATATATTGTCTTTTTTGGAAACTTGGTTTTAAAGGCATGCCCTATGTTTTAATTGACTTTCTAAGCTGCACATTCGCTTTTGCTAGAAAGGTATGTTTATATAAATATTTTAAATGCATTGGAAACTAAACGCAAGATAATAGTGTGATCAGAATTCCAACCCTGCCCCAAATCTTTTTTAAACCCATAATTCTTTAATGTAATGGAGGTCTACTGTTCAGTCGGTGAATCCAGAAAAAGGAACTCATGGGACATTATTTTACCCAAAGTATAAAACTTTACTGAATAAACCACATTGGCACAGAAGAAGCAAAATCAGCTCTGGGTTTCCAATGCAAAGGCATAGTTAATCCCCCCTTTTCCCTACAGGCAACCCACAGTCCAAAACACCCACTAATCGCTTCTGTTCATTTTGTTATGGGAAACAGACAACTACGCTGGGACCTTTGCTCAGTGTGTCCTTGAGATGCCAGCCATGTCTCACGGAAGCATGGCATGACAAAACCGCGCTCGTCAAAATAGCGGTGATAAAATCGTGTCGCTAAAGCCGCGACGTCATCACCGCGTGTCATCACCGCCGCGACAACAGCGCGGCAACAGAAGGGCGCTTTAAAACGGCGCCGCGGCAGAAAGCCGATTTCAATTAAGGTAAGGGTTAGGATTAGGTTTAGGGGTTTGTTTTAGGGTTAGGTTTAGGTTTAGGGTTAGGGTTAGGTTTAGGGTTAGGGTTAGGTTTAGGTTTAGGTTTAGGGTTAGGTTTAGGGTTAGGTTTAGGGTTAGGTTTAGGTTTAGGTTTAGGGTTAGGTTTAGGGTTAGGTTTAGGGTTAGGTTTAGGGTTAGGTTTAGGGTTAGGGTTAGGTTTAGGGTTAGGTTTAGGGTTAGGTTTAGGGTTAGGTTTAGGGTTAGGTTTAGGGTTAGGTTTAGAGGTTAGGTTTAGGGTACTGAGTGCTTGGGAATGCGCAGATTTGCCCTCTGCGATTATGTCATCGCGGTAGGGTCACGTTTTTCCTTAGCGCTTCGAACGGCGCGAATTAGTCTTTGCGCTTATGTCTCCGCGGATAAGTGCTTCGCGGATTTGTGGTGGAACCTCACGGAAGTTGACGGATGCTTGAATACCATTCGTCCAACCCTGCATTCCATCCATCCCTCTCCCTGTTATTGCGAAGCGGTGAGCAAAGGAAAAATGTAGGTGAAAGTCCGAATCAGTCTTGACAATGGCCATTTAACAGAATGCAAGTTGATGAGATTTTGCCTGATAAACAGTAGAAAGCAGAGGCACACTCAGCACCCATTTGAGTATTTCCTGTTTCCATACAAAGCACAAAAGTCAGTCACGGATTTCCTGAATTTACCTACATTTGTTATAAAAATAAATATATTTTATATAAATATATTTATGTTTAGGTTTGTATCAATCCATCAAGGTAAACCAGGGTAACAAAAACAATTCCATGTAGGTTAGGAGTACTTTTATTACAACAGCTACAGCAACAGAATCTTGCAAGTCTGAATGTGCTTCCCCCTTCCTTGGAATCCTAAAATGAAATGGAACAGCAGGCTTCAAAATGTCTTCATTAATCAATGTTTTAAGAGAAAAAAACAAGCCCAGAAGTAGAGAGAAAAACAATGGAGAAAATGGCCTACATAGACATGGTCAGCCATTATCAGTCAAAACTTCTATGAATATGATTAAGATTAAGATTAAGATTTAGTTTATTTGTATGCCGCCCTTCTCCGGGAGGGACTCAGGGCGGCAAACAACTCAAAAGGGGAAAAGGGGATACAAACACAATACACATAATTAAAATACACAAGAGTCATACAGCCATACAAGTTGAGAGGGGAGGGGAACTCATCAACCCCAGGCCTGCCGGCACAGCCAGATTTTGACGGCTTTCCGGAAGGCCTGGAGAGAGGTGAGGGTCCGAATCTCTGCGGGGAGTTCATTCCAAAGGGCCGGAGCTGCTACAGAGAAGGCCCTCCCCTGGGTGGTAGCCAGATGGCATTGGCTGGTAGACGGAACCCGGAGGAGGCCGACCCTGTGCGATCTAATGGGTCTATGGGAGGTAATTGGCAGCAGGCGGTCTCTCAAGTACCCAGGTCAATATAGAATATAATTGTTAATAATATTAATTAATAATCAATAATAAAATATAATAATTGTTATAATTAGTTCCATGGAGGGACTTGGCTGTTCTAGCTGGCCATGATGATTTGTAAGTTGAAATAATTGCCGATAATAGGAGTAAACAAGGAGCAAATGAGAGGTGACTTGATTGACGTGTCAAAAAAGTATACATAATGTGGATGAAGTGGACAAACAGAAGCTATTTATTTATTTATTTATTTATTTATTTATTTATTTATTTATTTATTTATTTATTTATTTATTTATTTATTTCCAAAATGCTAAAATCAAACTTGGGAATTCATTATCACGAGATTTGGTGCTAACTACCAGCTTTTCTTGCTTCCCAAAAGGGTGGAACCAATTCATGAAAGTCCTGGAGATAAATGTTACCCACTGGAATTCCTTGTGCAATTAATTGGCCATTGTGAGGTAGACAGCTAGACTAGATGGGCCAGGGATCTAATTCAGCAGAGCATTACTTAAGTCCTTATTAATTTCTGCCCTAGGCTGAACCTTAAAATAATATTGTATTTATGTGTTAGATTGGTATCCCAATTGTCTTTTGAAACAATGTTTTTCTTCTAACAACTATCTTGTAAGATATATTGGGCTTTCTGGAAATTCCACATTAGTATTTGTTTAGCTCCACTTTTTTATAGTCCTCTCCAGTCAGAAAATTCTGGGAAGGTTGCAACAAAATAAAAACAGAAAACTATACATGAACTCTAAATACTTTTCCCAAGATGGACACCTCTAGCAATGAGGCGGTTAATTGCTCAGTGGAAGGGTTTTTGACTGCTTTTTGGGAATATCATGATTCATGGTTCTGTAAAGGTAGAGTGCTATCAAATCTGTTGTGGCACTGTCAACTAATTCATACTTACTCTGATGGCAAGGTTAGGCTCTCAATAAACCTTCTCAACATGTTCTTACTGATGGGGTAGATTCAGTACTGGCAAAATGATCCACAATGGATCCTAGGGATATGCCAAAGGAGGTTTTACACATGATGATCAACACAGATTGAATTGCAGGGAGCATTTTAGTTTTAGGTGAAAAACTGTTTTTCTGCAATGATGGAGTTGATGGTTGCCCCTTCAGCCCCAGATGAAGCTGGATAAAAGGACTTTATCTGCTGAAGTAAGAAGACCTCTGAATTATTAGCCAACTCCTTTGAGGGAAATGCAATCCCACAGTGACTACTGGGTCAGATTTTCCTATATTTCTCTTGATGTAAAGCAGCATGACCTTGGAGGGATTTTGAGTCTATTTTATTTTGCCCTTTCCTGGGAACCTCCAGATCCTGGTTGATTTTGAGATACAAAATCACCCCCAAATCTTTAATGTATTGTACGTCTAAAATTCCCTAACATACTTAAAAAATTAAAAATTATGAATTTCCTAAAAAAATGTCAGTTTTGCCAATGTATATGATCTTATCTTATCTACTGTTTTGTTCATCCACCCAACTATCCTAAAAGCTAATGGGGCTTGAATCTGTGCAAGAGGCATATAGCAGGAAGAATGTAAATGTCAACTACAAATATAGATCTATGTAAAGGTTTGATCTAAATCTTGAAACTGACTTTCTGAATTCGATGATTGATTTCGATTGATTCCATGGATGAAATCATTTCCTTCTGAATCTGTTCCGTGACTTAATAGCTTTTCAGTGGGGATGAACTGATTTGACATTTGAATTAAATCCACAGAATGTGATGATTCAATAGAGTGACCCAAAGATTCTGACTGTCAGGTCTCCAAAAGATGTCCTAATTAATTTACGAACCTCAAGACAAAGTTCAAAAGAAATCCAGTCATTTATTAGGAGCAACAATTTGGCGATACCTGCCGTGGAGTCAGATCTGATTTCTGTTTAATGGTGGCTGACCTTTACCCCTGTGTTTCCCCTCCCCTCAGTCTGTGTCATAAATCACATCCACCAACAAAGTGCTGCAGCAGGTTGGAAACTTTCACGCCTCACACGCCTGCTGTAGAAATCTGAGATCCGACCCTGGTCAAAGGTATGTATGGAATTCTCCCTCCCTTTCTTTCAATGTCAACTTGATAATAAGCATGGAAACACTTTACAAGGTGCCACTGATCAGATCTGCACATTTGTAGTCTGCTTTTGTCTATGTGTTGCTTAATTGGCAACTCAAGTGGGGATGTCCACAATGACTTCAAAACGGTGGGCATGCAAGCAAAGATCGTCCCCTTTTCACAGGCATGCCATGCAGAAGGAGCACTTTAAAAGTGATGCTCCTTGTTGAACATGCCCTCTTGAAGCTAGTGACTGTTGCTTTTGATGTCTTTAGGCAGATGGCTCCCAAGGTCTATGTAGTTGTGAGCCTCCAAGCTGCAGGAACAATTTTCCTGCATTTATTTTCCTCCTTACCCAAAGGCCTACTGGTGATATCCTACCAATATAGCTTGACCAGGAATGATAGGCACCTACCATAAAAGGATTGCCCATCATCATTACCATTACCATCTTATGCTGCTGCTCTAAGTGCTGCTGCCATCAATCAGTGGCAAAATAGATAAACATATTTAGTATTTTTCCTTGTATATTAAGAGAGTAAAGGAAATGAAGTTGCTAAGCAACAGCACACATTCCTTCCTTCTGGATACCTTGGGAAAATGGAGAAGCTGAAAATCATACGCACTATATGAAAATTCTATAAGTGGGAAAAGATATTCCCTGATGACTGTTATGAATATAATTCTAACGGTTGGGTTGGCAATATATAAATAATTTAACAATGTTGTACCTGTTTCTTTAAACCATACTGTAAACTGTGATTGGGTGCTGTTTTCCTCAATCGGCCATAAGAGGGAGCCAGAATGACTGTTAGCTCTCTCTCTTTGTTAGATGCTGGGCTGATCTGTGAATGCCATGAGCTATTGTAAGCTTTGCAACTGTTAGCAAAATTTGTGTACCGGACTGATTATATGATACTGGACTATGTTATTTGGATTATCCCTTAGCTGAAAGACATTATGACTGACTGACTTATCTGTGTATGACTTGGACTGTTTGATGGACTCTGATACCTCTATTTCCACAAAAGTAAAAGCCTATTTAAACTGCAGTGTCTCTGGTTTGTGTGTTCTCCAACACAACTCTCACAACGCTTCGCTGAACGTACTCACTCTCACAACGGGGAGCTTACCTAACAATGACATTGGAGCCTCCCATTCATGTGTGGGGTTGCGTGTGACAGAGAGCCAGAAAGAGATTGGAGGGTGAGTGGGAAATCCATTCCTGTTCTGAGGATATGTTGGCTTGATAAACTTCAGGTAAAATTTCAAATTGCAAACTACCTAATTTTACATACTTTGAATTATTATTACATTTTAATGACTCAATTTGCTGATGTTTCATATATAGGGTTAACTCCTCAATTGGGTGTGCAGCTGTGAGAACAACTTTCCCCATTTCTAATTGCACCATGAAGTCTAATTATGATATTTAAAGCAATATGTGAATCTACACACACAGACATACACAAACAAACAAACACAAACAATACTACATTTCCATCCAAGAATGAAAACAAAATTTTTGAAACACGGTTTTAGGACTTGTTCATAGAAAAGAACCCCAAGAAGATAGAGTAGGACAGGTAATAGGAGGAGAACTAATTATGGGAGACAATTTCCTCTTGTGGATTACAATTTTTTTAAAGGAAAAAAATAGGAATTTTCTCTGACTAGCACCTCCTTCCCCATGTCCGTTAGCAAACATTTTTCTCTCAAATGTACATGTCTGCATGTGCATAAACATTATTTGCTTTCTGTACATACCTAGAGCTTTTGTTTAGAGAGTCAGCAAATTCCTCTCTCAGTTTATATCAGTGGTGGGATACGACTGGTATGTCCTGGTATGGGCATACTGGTGCCTCCTGGGAGCACCAGGTACCATTCTGTTAAGGTGCTCCAGAGGGCCCAGCCACACTCCTTACCTATATTTGAGCTGTTCGGAACTTCTGCGCATGGAGGGTACAGCGGCTGC